>NW_027189133.1:2425119-2480119 GCF_040958095.1 Procambarus clarkii
AAGACTTCTCTGGTGATGGTCTGGTTGTGGGAAGAGATTATATGTTCCTTAATGGAGCCCTGTTGCTTATGCATCGTTAATCGCCTGGAAAGAGATATTGTTGTCTTGCCTATATACTGTTTTTTTTAGGCTTACAGTCCCCTAGTGGGCATTTGAAGGCATAGAAGACATTGGGCTCTTTTAAAGCGTTCTGCTTTGTGTCTGGAGAGTTTCTCATGAGTAGTTTGGCAGTTTTCTTGGTTTTATAGTAAATCGTCAATTGTATCTTCTGATTTTTGTCTGTAGGGATAACGTTTCTATTAACAATATCTTTCAGGACCCTTTCCTCCGTTTTATGAGCTGTGGAAAAGAAGTTCCTGTAAAATAGTCTAATAGGGGGTACAGGTGTTGTGTTAGTTGTCTCTCTTCAGAGGTTGCATGGCGTTTCACCTTCCTTCTTATGATGTCTTCAATGAAACCATTGGAGAAGCCATTGTTGACTAGGACCTGCCTTACCCTACAGAGTTCTTCATCGACTTCCTTCCATCCTGAGCTGTGGCTGAGAGCACGGTCGACATAAGCGTTAACAACACTCCTCTTGTACCTGTCTGGGCAGTCACTGTTGGCATTGAGGCACATTCCTATGTTTGTTTCCTTAGTGTAGACTGCATCATGAGACTATATGGGGTTCTCAACACCATGAATCATGAGACTATATGGGGTTCTCAACACCATGAATCTTGAGGTCATATGGGGTTGTCAACACGATGAATCATGAGACTATATGGGGTTGTCAACACCATGAATCATGAGACTATATGGGGATCTCAACACCATGAATCATGAGGCTATATGGGGTTCTCAACACCATGAATCATGAGGCTACATGGGGTTCTCAACACCATGAATCATGGGGCTATATGGGGTTCTCAACACCATGAATCATGAGGCCATATAGGGTTCTCAACACCATGAATCATGAGGCTATATGGGGTTCTCAACACCGTGAATCATGAGGCTATATGGGGTTCTCAACACCATGAATCATGGGACTTTTTTGGGTTCTCAACACCATGAATCATGAGGCTATATGGGTTCTCAACACCATGAATCATGAGGCTATATGGGGTTCTCAACACCATGAATCATGGGGCTATATGGGGTTCTCATCATCATGAATCATGAGGCCATATGGGGTTCTCAACACCATGAATCATGGGGCTATATGGGGTTCTCAACACCATGAATCATGAGGCTATATGGGGTTCGCAACACCGTGAATCATGAGGCTATATGGGGTTCTCAACACCATGAATCATGAGTCTATATGGGGTTCTCAACACCATGAATCATGAGGCTATATGCGCTTCTCAACACCATGAATCATGAGGCTATATGGGCTTCTCAACACCATGAATCATGAGTCTATATGGGGTTCTCAACACCATGAATCATGAGGCTATATGCGCTTCTCAACACCATGAATCATGAGGCTATATGGGCTTCTCAACACCATGAATCATGAGTCTATATGGGCTTCTCAACACCATGAATCATGAGGCTATATGCGCTTCTCAACACCATGAATCATGAGGCTATATACGCTTCTCAACACCATGAATCATGAGGCTATATGGGGTTCTCAACACCATGAATCATGAGGTCATATGGGGTTCTCAACACCATGAATCATGAGTCTATATGGGCTTCTCAACACCATGAATCATGAGGCTATATGCGCTTCTCAACACCATGAATCATGAGGCTATATACGCTTCTCAACACCATGAATCATGAGGCTATATGGGGTTCTCAACACCATGAATCATGAGGTCATATGGGGTTCTCAACACCATGAATCATGAGGCTATATGGGGTTCTCAACACCATGAATCATGAGGTCATATGGGGTTCTCAACACCATGAATTATGAGGCTATATGGGGTTCTCAACACCATGAATCATGAGGTCATATGGGGTTCTCAACACCATGAATCATGAGGCTATATGGGCTTCTCAACACCATGAATCATGAGTCTATATGGGCTTCTCAACACCATGAATCATGAGGCTATATGCGCTTCTCAACACCATGAATCATGAGGCTATATGGGGTTCTCAACACCATGAATCATGAGGCTATATGGGGTTCTCAACACCATGAATCATGAGGCTATATGGGGTTCTCAACACCATGAATCATGAGGCTATATGGGGTTCTCAACACCATGAATCATGAGGCTATATGGGGTTCTCAACACCATGAATCATGAGGCTATATGGGGTTCTCAACACCATGAATCATGAGGCTATATGGGCTTCTCATCACCATGAATCATGAGGCTATATGGGGTTCTCAACACCATGAATCATGAGGCTATATGGGGTTCTCAACACCATGAATCATGAGGTCATATGGGGTTCTCAACACCATGAATCATGAGTCTATATGGGCTTCTCAACACCATGAATCATGAGGCTATATGGGCTTCTCAACACCATGAATCATGAGGCTATATGGGCTTCTCAACACCATGAATCATGAGGCTATATGGGCTTCTCAACACCATGAATCATGAGGCTATATGGGCTTCTCAACACCATGAATCATGAGGCTATATGGGCTTCTCAACACCATGAATCATGAGGCTATATGGGCTTCTCAACACCATGAATCACGAGGCTATATGGGCTTCTCAACACCATGAATCATGAGGCTATATGGGCTTCTCAACACCATGAATCATGAGGCTATATGGGCTTCTCAACACCATGAATCATGAGGCTATATGGGCTTCTCAACACCATGAATCATGAGGCTATATGGGCTTCTCAACACCATGAATCATGAGGCTATATGGGCTTCTCAACACCATGAATCATGAGGCTATATGGGCTTCTCAACACCATGAATCATGAGGCTATATGGGCTTCTCAACACCATGAATCATGAGGCTATATGGGCTTCTCAACACCATGAATCATGAGGCTATATGGGCTTCTCAACACCATGAATCATGAGGCTATATGGGCTTCTCAACACCATGAATCATGAGGCTATATGGGCTTCTCAACACCATGAATCATGAGGCTATATGGGCTTCTCAACACCATGAATCATGAGGCTATATGGGCTTCTCAACACCATGAATCATGAGGCTATAAGGGCTTCTCAACACCACGAATCATGAGGCTATATGGGCTTCTCAACACCATGAATCATGAGGCTATATGGGCTTCTCAACACCATGAATCATGAGGCTATATGGGCTTCTCAACACCATGAATCATGAGGCTATATGCGCTTCTCAACACCATGAATCATGAGGCTATATGGGCTTCTCAACACCATGAATCATGAGGCTATATACGCTTCTCAACACCATGAATCATGAGGCTATATGGGCTTCTCAACACCATGAATCATGAGGCTATATGGGCTTCTCAACACCATGAATCATGACGCTATATGGGCTTCTCAACACCATGAATCATGAGGCTATATGGGCTTCTCAACACCATGAATCATGAGGCTATATGGGCTTCTCAACACCATGAATCATGAGGCTATATGGGCTTCTCAACACCATGAATCATGAGGCTATATGGGCTTCTCAACACCATGAATCATGAGGCTATATGGGCTTCTCAACACCATGAATCATGAGGCTATATGGGCTTCTCAACACCATGAATCATGAGGCTATATGGGCTTCTCAACACCATGAATCATGAGGCTATATGGGCTTCTCAACACCATGAATCATGAGGCTATATGGGCTTCTCAACACCATGAATCATGAGGCTATATGCGCTTCTCAACACCATGAATCATGAGGCTATATGGGCTTCTCAACACCATGAATCATGAGGCTATATGGGGTTCTCAACACCATGAATCATGAGGCTATATGCGCTTCTCAACACCATGAATCATGAGGCTATATGGGCTTCTCAACACCATGAATCATGAGTCTATATGGGGTTCTCAACACCATGAATCATGAGGCTATATGCGCTTCTCAACACCATGAATCATGAGGCTATATGGGCTTCTCAACACCATGAATCATGAGTCTATATGGGCTTCTCAACACCATGAATCATGAGGCTATATGCGCTTCTCAACACCATGAATCATGAGGCTATATACGCTTCTCAACACCATGAATCATGAGGCTATATGGGGTTCTCAACACCATGAATCATGAGGTCATATGGGGTTCTCAACACCATGAATCATGAGTCTATATAGGCTTCTCAACACCATGAATCATGAGGCTATATGCGCTTCTCAACACCATGAATCATGAGGCTATATACGCTTCTCAACACCATGAATCATGAGGCTATATGGGCTTCTCAACACCATGAATCATGAGGTCATATGGGGTTCTCAACACCATGAATCATGAGGCTATATGGGGTTCTCAACACCATGAATCATGAGGTCATATGGGGTTCTCAACACCATGAATTATGAGGCTATATGGGGTTCTCAACACCATGAATCATGAGGTCATATGGGGTTCTCAACACCATGAATCATGAGGCTATATGGGCTTCTCAACACCATGAATCATGAGTCTATATGGGCTTCTCAACACCATGAATCATGAGGCTATATGCGCTTCTCAACACCATGAATCATGAGGCTATATGGGGTTCTCAACACCATGAATCATGAGGCTATATGGGGTTCTCAACACCATGAATCATGAGGCTATATGGGGTTCTCAACACCATGAATCATGAGGCTATATGGGGTTCTCAACACCATGAATCATGAGGCTATATGGGGTTCTCAACACCATGAATCATGAGGCTATATGGGGTTCTCAACACCATGAATCATGAGGCTATATGGGCTTCTCATCACCATGAATCATGAGGCTATATGGGTTCTCAACACCATGAATCATGAGGCTATATGGGGTTCTCAACACCATGAATCATGAGGTCATATGGGGTTCTCAACACCATGAATCATGAGTCTATATGGGCTTCTCAACACCATGAATCATGAGGCTATATGGGCTTCTCAACACCATGAATCATGAGGCTATATGGGCTTCTCAACACCATGAATCATGAGGCTATATGGGCTTCTCAACACCATGAATCATGAGGCTATATGGGCTTCTCAACACCATGAATCATGAGGCTATATGGGCTTCTCAACACCATGAATCATGAGGCTATATGGGCTTCTCAACACCATGAATCATGAGGCTATATGGGCTTCTCAACACCATGAATCATGAGGCTATATGGGCTTCTCAACACCATGAATCATGAGGCTATATGGGCTTCTCAACACCATGAATCATGAGGCTATATGGGCTTCTCAACACCATGAATCATGATGCTATATGGGCTTCTCAACACCATGAATCATGAGGCTATATGGGCTTCTCAACACCATGAATCATGAGGCTATATGGGCTTCTCAACACCATGAATCATGAGGCTATATGGGCTTCTCAACAACATGAATCATGAGGCTATATGGGCTTCTCAACACCATGAATCATGAGGCTATATGGGCTTCTCAACACCATGAATCATGAGGCTATATGGGCTTCTCAACACCATGAATCATGAGGCTATATGGGCTTCTCAACACCATGAATCATGAGGCTATATGGGCTTCTCAACACCATGAATCATGAGGCTATATGGGCTTCTCAACACCATGAATCATGAGGCTATATGGGCTTCTCAACACCATGAATCATGAGGCTATATGGGCTTCTCAACACCATGAATCATGAGGCTATATGGGCTTCTCAACACCATGAATCATGAGGCTATATGGGCTTCTCAACACCATGAATCATGAGGCTATATGGGCTTCTCAACACCATGAATCATGAGGCTATATGGGCTTCTCAACACCATGAATCATGAGGCTATATGGGCTTCTCAACACCATGAATCATGAGGCTATATGGGGTTCTCAACACCGTGAATCATGAGGCTATATGGGTTTCTCAACACCATGAATCATGAGGCTATATGGGCTTCTCAACACCATGAATCATGAGGCTATATGGGCTTCTCAACACCATGAATCATGAGGCTATATGGGCTTCTCAACACCATGAATCATGAGGCTATATGGGCTTCTCAACACCATGAATCATGAGGCTATATGGGCTTCTCAACACCATGAATCATGAGGCTATATGGGCTTCTCAACACCATGAATCATGAGGCTATATGGGCTTCTCAACACCATGAATCATGAGGCTATATGGGCTTCTCAACACCATGAATCATGAGGCTATATGGGCTTCTCAACACCATGAATCATGAGGCTATATGGGCTTCTCAACACCATGAATCATGAGGCTATATGGGCTTCTCAACACCATGAATCATGAGGCTATATGGGCTTCTCAACACCGTGAATCATGAGGCTATATGGGCTTCTCAACACCATGAATCATGAGGCTATATGGGGTTCTCAACACCGTGAATCATGAGGCTATATGGGTTTCTCAACACCATGAATCATGAGGCTATATGGGCTTCTCAACACCATGAATCATGAGGCTATATGGGCTTCTCAACACCATGAATCATGAGGCTATATGGGCTTCTCAACACCATGAATCATGAGGCTATATGGGCTTCTCAACACCATGAATCATGAGGCTATATGGGCTTCTCAACACCATGAATCATGAGGCTATATGGGCTTCTCAACACCATGAATCATGAGGCTATATGGGCTTCTCAACACCATGAATCATGAGGCTATATTGTAACGGGGGGTGGGGGAAATGGCTCTATCTTGTCCATTATTCCACCCCCCAGTTAACTAACGAGACCGGGGGAAACAGCTCTCTCTAGTCCGTTATCCCGTCCCCAGTTAGCTAACTATTCTAGAGCACCCTCCAGAGTTCCTAAGGCAACCTCTCTCGTTCAACACCTTGTAACCTAGGTATTTGACTACCTAGGTGCTAAGACTACAAGGCGCCGTAACTGGATCAGCTACCCGAAACTCTAAAGAGAACTCTAGAATACAGAATCATTGCCACAAACGTATAAGAGAAAACGAAAGGAAAGAAATGAATAGTGAAGTAATTAGTGAGGGTTTGGGGTGAGAGGCAGAGAGGTGGGAGGGGCGAGAAGGGACATTAGTTGAAAGTGAGAGTTTAGAGAGGGGGTGGAGGGAGAGGTGTAGATAGGTAGAAGGAGAAGAGTAGATAGTAGAAGTAGAAGAGTAGATAGTAGAAGACGAAATGCTGCCACCATCCATTCATGATCATTACATACAAGACAAGGAATGGAACTTGCCTGTATCAAAATATTCTCAAAAGATGTTATTACCATGTATCAACTCCAAACATGTACTCATTAAATCATGAAACCAGTAATCACAGAGGCTTTCTCACCTCAACTCAAAAACTCTAAGGAACACAGTGAAAGACCATTTAAATAATAAATTCAACAATTATATTTTTCATGATAAGTATCATAACTTAAGCAATTCAATTAAAATGTTCAAGTTTAATATTCAAAGTGAGTCATCCTCCAAGAATTCGAGAACCCTACAACTTGACTGCCCCTGATCATCACACAACATATGTAAACACGACCAAGTCACCTTAATGTTCACTCACCGAGGACTGAGTCTAAGTTGAATAGAGAGGGGGGGGGGGTCTGCAATTTTCAGGCAGCGTCACCCCCCGTCTGGTGACGGCCTATCTCGACGGCTGGCCTCTGCTCTGCTCCGCTGGCCGGTCTCCTATTGCTCCATGCTCGATAGCTCTCCGAGTTTATATTGGGGAACCTAGTAGCTAACTCCGCCCATAAGTAGATAGCCTCCGGCACTCTACCAAGCCACTCCTTAAACGTCGGCATGTTTGAAGGCTACCCGGCTCCAATTAAGAGCTTAGCGGAAGCAAGGTGAAATTCTCATGATCTGACCTCAGGTCACTTGGGGTCGTTAACGGTTAGAGGTGTGAGATCTCAGGCAGACAACTGGCGCCTCTCCGATCCTTGTCTGTGACTCATGTACTCTATGTATGTATTAACCTAAACCAAACACTTTTACAGTGTTACATCTCCCCTTCTCCCCGAAAATAAAGTTTTTGCAACACTGCTAAAGCAAGCTAGCTGTGTGCGACAACTTTATTAACGAAAAGAATACATCCTAGCTAAACAAATATACATCATCCTACTCTAAAAAAATGAAATATATAGACAGACGTCCATTGTCTCTGGCTGGGCGACGTCACTGCTTGGTCTTGTAGATAATCCTGTACCACATTTCTTCAACACAACTGCCTCCGTCGCTTCTCCGTCGTTAACGCACAACAACCCTTGGTCAACCCGAAAGCCGTTACTACTTGAACTGCGCACAGGACCGTGGAATTCGGTTGTCCCAGCTGATCTGTAATTGGCCCTACGTCAGTCACCATGAGAGACGTATATTGGGGTTCTTCACAGCTATAGGGACTACAAGTTTCGAGACCTTCATATAGTTGCCAACAGTAGAAATCCCATCCTACTCTTCTTCCTCCCTGTTGCTCCAGCACGCCTCCTTCAGAGAGCTACTTCTGACAGCCACATCAAGTCTGCATGACACAGGAAGAATCACTCAACAGAGCTACCTGCTTGCAGGAGGGGCGGCCAGTCAAGGCAAACGATCCTGTCTTGCAATTACGCTCCATGCAATGATGCTGACACCAGCAAGGGACACTAGGTATCGTGTCTCAGCTTGTCTTATCTTCTTCTTTCTTCTCTCTTCTTTTTTCTCTCTTCCTTCTTCTCTCTTCTTTCTTCTCTCTTCTTTCTTCTCTCTTCTTTCTTCTCTCTTCCTCCTCCCATGGGTCTTTGACAAGCGACCTGGGGTCCATTGGGGTCCGTCCGTCCTGGGGTCCATCCTGGGTAGACCGATGTTGGTGGGACAGACTGGAGTCGTTGTTGCTCCTCTTCCATCATTACTGGGTCGTCTGGGGTCGTCTGCAGAACGACCTGGGGTCCACTGGGTAGACCAATGTTGACTGACCGAGAGGGCTGCATCTTGGGGTCCCCTGGGGTGGTGATGGTGGTGGAGCCATGACCTCCAGGTAGTGGGCTGGTCGTGGTGGTGGTGATTAACGCCCGTGAGTGTCGTACACAGCAGCCGTCTCCCTCTTTTGTATGTGCGTCTCTCCTCTCTTCTGGCTCCCACCTGTGGGTGAACAGAAAGGCGACAATATCGTGCTCCCAAGATATGTTATGTGACCCTGTAGTTTGTATAGGGTTACACAGTCCAGTCATACCGCTCTCCTCCTGGCAACAACTACACTTCAATTTTAATAATCCAATTAACTCTGAATGATATTGACTTGGTGGAACATAAAACAGTAACAGAGGAAAGTTTAGAGAAGAGAGTATAAGGTCATCACTACTTTTAACTTGTCACAAAAAAAAATCAACACTAATAGACAAAACACTAGCCTAAACTTAACTGTACCGTTCCTAATCTTAAGTACATAATTAACCGTTACTCCCACCCTTAACCTACAGCCACCTACGTGACCCAGAGTGTTTTCCTAGCTTCTCCGCCGGTCAACAACTCCAAACTGTTGCCACCCCTGTGACCAGACTATCTAACGTTGAGCGTCCCCAACGTGAAGTCTACTGACATACTAAGCCTCCCCCTAGCATGCTGTACAATACCAGTACACCTCGGGTTATTGCGTTCAAATGGAGTAAAACAGTCGATCGCAATAATCTGAGCAGAACCACCACTTAAAAACTACTTAAGAACTACACCTGCCACTCCCCACTGACCTGGAGACCAGCGGTGGCTGGGTGTCCCCGTGGGACATGCGAGGTCACCTGTCACACTCAGGTGAGCCCCACTACCAACACCGCTAAGTTCCCAAATCACCAAATCTTATCACTAACATTAATCACTACACACGCAAGTTCTGGTAAACATTCCCTGAACACCACAAAACTCACAAAATCACTAAACACAACACCAGAGAATCACCATCTCCTAACCTGAAAAAAAGTTCGCTAACTCGCGAATATAAACACCTGTCAAGATCTCCCTGATAGCGCCTGAGCGGCAAAAAGACACGTGGGACTGAACAATGTTAAAAGAACACCAACTACCTACAACATTGTTCAACACCGCTGCCATCATTGTAACGGGGGGTGGGGGAAATGGCTCTATCTTGTCCATTATTCCACCCCCCAGTTAACTAACGAGACCGGGGGAAACAGCTCTCTCTAGTCCGTTATCCCGTCCCCAGTTAGCTAACTATTCTAGAGCACCCTCCAGAGTTCCTAAGGCAACCTCTCTCGTTCAACACCTTGTAACCTAGGTATTTGACTACCTAGGTGCTAAGACTACAAGGCGCCGTAACTGGATCAGCTACCCGAAACTCTAAAGAGAACTCTAGAATACAGAATCATTGCCACAAACGTATAAGAGAAAACGAAAGGAAAGAAATGAATAGTGAAGTAATTAGTGAGGGTTTGGGGCAGAGAGGTGGGAGGGGCGAGAAGGGACATTAGTTGAAAGTGAGAGTTTAGAGAGGGGGTGGAGGGAGAGGTGTAGATAGGTAGAAGGAGAAGAGTAGATAGTAGAAGTAGAAGAGTAGATAGTAGAAGACGAAATGCTGCCACCATCCATTCATGATCATTACATACAAGACAAGGAATGGAACTTGCCTGTATCAAAATATTCTCAAAAGATGTTATTACCATGTATCAACTCCAAACATGTACTCATTAAATCATGAAACCAGTAATCACAGAGGCTTTCTCACCTCAACTCAAAAACTCTAAGGAACACAGTGAAAGACCATTTAAATAATAAATTCAACAATTATATTTTTCATGATAAGTATCATAACTTAAGCAATTCAATTAAAATGTTCAAGTTTAATATTCAAAGTGAGTCATCCTCCAAGAATTCGAGAACCCTACAACTTGACTGCCCCTGATCATCACACAACATATGTAAACACGACCAAGTCACCTTAATGTTCACTCACCGAGGACTGAGTCTAAGTTGAATAGAGAGGGGGGGGGTCTGCAATTTTCAGGCAGCGTCACCCCCCGTCTGGTGACGGCCTATCTCGACGGCTGGCCTCTGCTCTGCTCCGCTGGCCGGTCTCCTATTGCTCCATGCTCGATAGCTCTCCGAGTTTATATTGGGGAACCTAGTAGCTAACTCCGCCCATAAGTAGATAGCCTCCGGCACTCTACCAAGCCACTCCTTAAACGTCGGCATGTTTGAAGGCTACCCGGCTCCAATTAAGAGCTTAGCGGAAGCAAGGTGAAATTCTCATGATCTGACCTCAGGTCACTTGGGGTCGTTAACGGTTAGAGGTGTGAGATCTCAGGCAGACAACTGGCGCCTCTCCGATCCTTGTCTGTGACTCATGTACTCTATGTATGTATTAACCTAAACCAAACACTTTTACAGTGTTACAATATGGGCTTCTCAACACCATGAATCATGAGGCTATATGGGCTTCTCAACACCATGAATCATGAGGCTATATGGGCTTCTCAACACCATGAATCATGAGGCTATATGGGCTTCTCAACACCATGAATCATGAGGCTATATGGGCTTCTCAACACCATGAATCATGAGGCTATATGGGCTTCTCAACACCATGAATCATGAGGCTATATGGGCTTCTCAACACCATGAATCATGAGGCTATATGGGGTTCTCAACACCATGAATCATGAGGCTATATGGGCTTCTCAACACCATGAATCATGAGGCTATATGGGCTTCTCAACACCATGAATCATGAGGCTATATGGGCTTCTCAACACCATGAATCATGAGGCTATATGGGCTTCTCAACAACATGAATCATGAGGCTATATGGGCTTCTCAACACCATGAATCATGAGGCTATATGGGCTTCTCAACACCATGAATCATGAGGCTATATGGGCTTCTCAACACCATGAATCATGAGGCTATATGGGGTTCTCAACACTATGAATCATGAGGCTATATGGGGTTCTCAACACCATGAATCATGAGGCTATATGGGCTTCTCAACACCATGAATCATGAGGCTATATGGGCTTCTCAACACCATGAATCATGAGGCTATATGGGCTTCTCAACACCATGAATCATGAGGCTATATGGGCTTCTCAACACCATGAATCATGAGGCTATATGGGCTTCTCAACACCATGAATCATGAGGCTATATGGGCTTCTCAACACCATACAAAGAAAGAACATTTAAATCAATCGTTTCTTCTTTAGCAGGATCTTTTCATTTGTTGCCTTTAAAAACATTAAAAAATGTAAAAGAAAAATGCCAAACACTAGACTTTTACCTCAACACATATTAGAACAAAGTCCGGTAATGAGAACAATTGTAACGTGTCATGTGCAGTGATCGTAATTTTAGACATAACAAGATCCACTGTTTCAGTTATGTCAGCAAACATTCACCACCTACACATTCACAACTGTAACCGTTAATGGGTTATATCTCAGTGTGGAATTATTATTCAATATTTAACAAGCAAATTCAATATGGGGATGTAAAATGAGCAATTCCGATAGCAAATGAAAGAAAAGAAAAAGTCATGGGACTTTCATGAGAAAAAGTCATGGCGGCAAGTAGGAGTGGGACTTAGATGGTTCAGGATGTTTTACATACATGAAGTGTGCTTGTTGATTATGCAGCGACCGCCAAGGTTGATGTTGTTGTGAACAACGCAGTGCATCTTACAGTGAAGGAATCCATGATGGCCTTAAATACTTAGCTGAAGAAACCAAACTAACAGCGGTTACAATTTAGATAAAAGGCCTTGCTCAATACATTGTGACCAAAATACTGACTTCACTGAGAAAAGTTAACTATAACATACCATACACTTAGTGGAGCTGTAACACTGTTCACATGTGCCTCCAATAGCAACTGGTTGATACATTTTACACGACGGGCTCACCATAGCCCGTGCTACTTGGACCTTTTTGTTTCAGGTAGCGAATCTTTACCAACAATAACAACATTTTACAACAAATGTCATCAATACATTTGATATCACAAATATAATGAGTGAGAAAGGTGACTAGGAAACACTTGTAGATTTCGTTGTGCAAGCACCGTGTGAATATTTACCAACACGCTTTAACATTTTGGCTCTTCAAGGAAAGAAGAATCAGATTCCCATCTGCTATGAATCACAACAAAGATATACAATATATATTGAAGAATATATGGTATCCTAGAGCTTCATATACTGAACATTCATATCAAGAATTTGGAGTTGCAGTTTAGGCAGGAAATCCTATTGGTAGAGACTCAAACGTGCGATCAACTTTACAAACACAGATGGTAGACATTCAAAAATGTTTAGAACACGTCCATGCTGATGATCAACGGCATGTCATCATACATTCAGATTCCAAAACTATCATTGAAAACATGCAACAAGAGCACATAATAAATGCAGAGGGTTCTGCAAAAATATGAACCTAAAAAAAGAAATGTAGACATTTACATACCACGTGACGGGTATAGCATAGATTAAGAAAATAGTTACAGCTAGATGAGTGCAGATGAGTGAGGAATGAATAGTGATACGTGGTGTTGCCATAATAGTGAGACACAATGCTAAGACTAAGATGTAACAAACAAGAGTTCAGGATGAAGGGGGAGATACGCAGGGATAAATAGCAGAGAATCGCTGGTAGTGAAGACGAAGAGTTGAGAACGAAGAAGAGAGACATGGGATGAGCACGTTTAGGCAACAACCATGAATGGTAAACACAGAGACATTAGACACTGGTAGTGTACACACAGGAGGTGATGGACCAATGAGGTCGAGAGGGTGAAGACGTTAAAACTGAGACACAGGGAGAGAGGAAGCAGTAGTAAAGATAGAAAGAAGAAACACAGTAAAGATACGTAAACATGAACTACATATAAAGAGAAAATGGTAAAAACACAAGGGAATGGATATAATTTCGAGTGGTGGAATATGTGAGTACCAAATAAATGTCGGACACATCGGGATAGCAGAGCGATATTAGATGAAAAGTGAGAAATATTGTGGAAAAAAGACATAGAGATGAGACACAGGAAATAATGATGCTGTGGTGAAGGAGAGAATGTCTGTCTGACCCTTTGTTTGTCTGTCTGTCCAATGCTGAAGGTCAGACGCTTGCAACTGTGCTCACCTAAAAGTATAGGGGTATGAACTGGGATACGAGGACAGGATGGTCGGGATGGCCAGGATGGTCGGGAAGGACAGGATGGTCGGGAAGGACAGGATGGTCGGGATGGACAGGATGGTCGGGAAGGCCAGGATGGTCGGGAAGGACAGGATGGTCGGGAAGGACAGGATGGTCGGGAAGGACAGGATGGTCGGGAAGGACAGGATGGTCGGGATGGACAGGATGGTCGGGATGGACAGGATGGTCGGGAAGGACAGGATGGTCGGGAAGGACAGGATGGTCGGGAAGGACAGGATGGTCGGGAAGGACAGGATGGTCGGGAAGAACAGGATGGTCGGGAAGGACAGGATGGTCGGGAAGAACAGGATGGTCGGGAAGGACAGGATGGTCGGGAAGGACAGGATGGTCGGGATGGACAGGATGGTCGGGAAGGACAGGATGGTCGGGAAGGCCAGGATGGTCGGGAAGGCCAGGATGGTCGGGAAGGACAGGATGGTCGGGAAGGCCAGGATGGTCGGGAAGGACAGGATGGTCGGGAAGGACAGGATGGTCGGGATGGACAGGATGGTCGGGAAGGTCAGGATGGTCGGGGAGAACAGGATGGTCGGGACGGCCAAACAAATGCTTTAAGAAATATTAACATTTATATACAACAACTCAACATGTTAAGGGAGTCGTGTGGAACAAAGTGCAAAATATTAGCGTGTGATTAACATAGAGTTTTTATTCTGAACATTTTAACATTTCTTACACCCATATAGTTGTTTCAGTGCTTCTTAATATATATTCACGGATGCATAGCAAGAGGACGGATAGGTGGCTTGATGAATAGAAAGATGGATATATGAAACACTAGATGGAGTATATATGTGTGTAATTGAGAGAGAGAGAGAGAGAGAGAGAGAGGGAGGGAGGGAATTATCAGGGGAAAAGGCCAAGCCATTACGACTAAATAGCAATTGGAGGGGATCAGGATAAGGATTTGGGATGGGACGGGGGGTGGGAGAAAAGGAATGGCGCCCAACCATTTGGACAGTCGGGGATTGAACGCCGACCTGCATGAAGCAAGACCGTTGCTCCTCCGTCCAGTCCAAGTGACTAAATGGAGAGATGAACTGATCAATGGATACACAGACAGATTGATAGATAGATGAATAGATTGATGGATAGATGAATAGATAGACGGATGGATAGATCGACGCATAAACCGATGGATATGTGGAAGACAGACACATACATACATACATACATACATTCATACATACATACATTCATACATACATACATTCATACATACATACATACTTGGACCTATCCTGTTTCTGACATACGTAAATGATCTCCCAAAAGGTATAGACTCATTCCTCTCGATGTTTGCTGACGACGCCAAAATTATGAGAAGGATTAAGACAGAGGAGGACAGATTGAGGCTTCAAGAAGACCTGGACAAGCTGCAGGAATGGTCGAACAAATGGCTGTTAGAGTTTAACCCAAACAAATGTAATGTAATGAAGATAGGGGTAGGAAGCAGGAGACCAGATACAAGGTATCATTTGGGAGATGAAATACTTCAAGAGTCAGAGAGAGCGAAAGACCTGGGGGTTGATATCACGCCATACCTGTCCCCTGAAGTTCATATCAAGAGGATAACATCAGCAGCATATGCCAGGTTGGCTAACATAAGAACGGCCTTTAGAAACTTGTGTAAGGAATCTTTCAGAACATTATATACCACATATGACAGGCCAATCCTGGAGTATGCGGCTCCAGCATGGAGTCCATATCTAGTCAAGCATAAGACTAAACTGGAAAAGGTTCAAAGGTTTGCCACCAGACCAGTACCCGAGCTGAGAGGTATGAGCTACGAAGAGAGACTACGGGAATTAAACCTCACTTCGTTGGAAGACAGAAGAGTTAGGGGGGGACATGATCACCACATTCAAGATTCTCAAGGGAATCGACAGGGTTGATAAAGACAGGCTATTTAACACAAGGGGCACACGCACTTATCTTATCTTGAGTTATCTTGATATGATTTCGGGGCTTTAGTGTCCCCGCGGCCCGGTCCTCGACCAGGCCTCCACCCCCAGGAAGCAGCCCGTGACAGCTGACTAACACCCAGGTACCTATTTTACTGCTAGGTAACAGGGGCATAGGGTGAAAGAAACTCTGCCCATTGTTTCTCGCCGGCGCCTGGGATCGAACCCAGGACCACAGGATCACAAGTCCAGCGTGCTGTCCGCTCGGCCGACCGGCTCCCACCTGTATCCCACTAGGGGACACAGGTGGAAACTGAGTGCCCAAATGAGCCACAGAGATATTAGAAAGAACATTTTTAGTGTCAGAGTGGTTGACAAATGGAATGCATTAGGAAGTAATGTGGTGGAGGCTGACTCCATACACAGTTTCAAGTGTAGATATGATAGAGCCCAATAGGCTCAGGAACCCGCACACCTGTTGATTGACGGTTGAGAGGCGGGATCAAAGAGCCAGAGCTCAACCCCCGCAAACACAACTAGGTGAGTACATACAAACTTACATACATACATACATACATACATACATGGGGCGCTGGTGGCTCATTGGATAGCACACTGTATACGTAGTCGTGTGGACCGGGGTTCGATTCCCGGCGCCGGTGGAGACAATTGGGTAAAGTTTGTTTCACCCTGATGCCCCTGTTACCTAGCAGTAAATAGTTGCCTGAGAGTAAGACAGCTGTTACTGGCTGCTTCCTGGGAGTGTGGGTATGTGTGTAGGAAAAAGTAATTAAAATTACTCGTTGATTGACAGTTTAGAGGCGAGCTAAAAGAGCAGAGCTCAACCCCTGCAAGCATAACTAGGTGAATTCATATAAACACACACACGTCTATGCCTTTAAATGCCCACTTGGGGACTGTAAGCCCCAAAGAACTCAGTATATGGGCAAGACAACAATGTCTCTTTCTAGGCTACTAACAATGCATAAGCAACAGGGAGCCGTCAAAGAACACATAATCTCTTCTCACAACCAGACCATCACCAGAGAAATCTTAACAAACAACAAAGAAATCATCGATAGGTACGGCGATAGCAGGCGGCTTGACGTCTGCGAGGCACTACACATCAAAATGTCAACACCAGCAATCAACAATTAATGCACAACTATATTCTACCTACTTCAAGAGCCCGAACCAATATGGAAGCATCAATAGGAAGTATGGGCCAATAGATCTTCTGCAATTACTTCCATTCATATGTTCAATTATCCAATTTATACCCATTGTTTCGTGTTCTGTCTTGTGTTTGTCACCTCACCCAAAACTTTTGTTCCATATCACCTCATCCAATAGAGTATAAGTACGAAGAATTTGTGTGTAAATTACCAGAGGACGGGAGACATCTCCCGCTAACACATCACAAGGAGCATTGTGGTCACAATGCGACCGAAACGTCTTAAGGTCAGAGCTACTCCACTTGACGGTCATGCTATCGGAAGAAGCAATACTTTAAAGGTCCTGAAGGACGTAACTGGCCTCAAACCCGCTGACATTAGTCAGGAAGGTGAAGATATCGTGCTCTACTTTTCATGTGAAGAGGAGCTAGAAAAACTCCTCACTAACGATGCCATTCTTCGCAAAGAGCACTACCTACATCCTCACTTCCCACGTCAGTTCCTGGCCGGAAGAACTGTTTTTACCAGCAGGACCAGCCGGTGGATCGCTGAGCTATCATATGATATGATATGATGTTATCATATTTATGATATGATAACATCATATCATAAACATATCATATAATGATATGAAAACATCATATCATAAACAATATCGAGGACGAGAATCCAAACCTGTCGGTATTCAACCTAGTGTGGTCCAACACCGACAAAACATCAATGAAGATTACGCTCACCACCATAGCTGCGGCCACCCAGGCTGCCACACAAGGATTCTACTGCTTCGGCCTAAAAATACCACCCCACCAAATAAAAAAGGAACGCTACCATGAGATCCAACAGTGCTTTAAGTGCTACGAGCTCTCCCACCCGACCAACAAGTGTCAGCACCCTGTCCAGAGGTGCAGCCTGTGCGCACTGGACCATCACTACTCCATACTCAAGGCAACAGTCCATCACTGCTTGCTCTGTGATGGCAATCACGCCGCAATTTCCTACCGCTGCCCCCGCAGACAGGAAATCATCAAGGCCCAGTTTGAAGCCAAAAGAAACAACTTTTCTACCTCCTCGACCAGAGCCCCAAGCGTTCGACTCACCACCTTAGCTCTCACTAGTCAACCAGAAGACTTTCCGGTCCTATCAACATGTAGCTCCTCCCAGCAGGCGACACATCCTTCTCATTGGGGACCCAAGGTCCCCAAGGTCCCACAGGCTCCTTCACAGCCCCCTGCATCACGTGCAGGCATTATCCCTGGTCTTCTTAAACTAGCGGAAAGGCTTACAGGACCAGACAACCAGCGCTTTGTCAGTGAACTAAACGCATTATACATAGAAAATGGCCTGGCCCCCCATCATATCCACTAGCGTAAATCTCACTGCCTCCTCTACCACTCCGGAGACTACCACCAGGACGACTAAGTGGTCAACATCAACACCGACTCCAGAACCGTGTCGCCCATGACCCGGGCGACACAAACAGAGGTAATTCCTTCTCCAGCTCCCAACACTCCTACCATCACTATCTCAGCAGCCCCGCTAGCAGACGTGGTGTCTACAAACGATAACAGCACCACCAGCTCTCCTGAAATAGCTACAACCACCAATCAACGACACCTAAGCCTACCTAAGGCTGCGAGGCGAAAGACAAAAGCGCCCTCTACGGAGGTTACGGATTCCTCAGACGAGGAAATCATTGTAGGAGCTCCACCGCCGCATCACAAATACGACACCAACACGGTTCAAGACTTCCTCATGGAGGCCACGTCACCAAACTCTAACAACAGCACTGCTCAGCCAAAGTCGCAGGCAAAGAAAAAACGGAAAATCTAGAGGTTTTATCTACACTAACCCCACCAGCTCCATAACTGGTATAGCCAGCAATCCAGGCTGAAAAACCCTCAAGAAGACCCCCATCCATCGCCACATCTCTAGTATCAGCCACTGATACAGATAATGGCTCCAAAGAGCCTCCACTTACGGGCTCACCATAGCCCGTGCTACTGGAACTTATTGTTCTGAGTAGCGAATCTTAAACAACATGTGTAAATTAAGTCTTTGAAAATGTAATACGAATTACGAAACGCGTTCAGGCGTCAGACAATTAACAAATTAATTTCGGAGAATTGTTGTTTTTATTACCACCGACAGTAAAGAAAAACATAAGAAATATTGAGAAGATTCGTGTTAGAATAAATAATCTTACCTTTTCGGTCATATTCAACAACATATGTTAAGCAGAAAGACTGCTACCAATATATATATATATATATATATATATATTGTGACGATAATCTCCTTCAAGAGATTGAGCCTGCTCTTCCCTCCAAAATTACGTCTTCACAATTATATAAAAAGACTATGGAAGAAATGTCCAACAACGACAACAACACCAGCAAGGCTTGCAAGGGTGAGCAGAAACGTATGCAGCCCGCCACCTGTTCGGACCCAAATCACCAAACTACCCGTTGATCGCTACGGCTCCGCTGATTGGTCGCCGGTCT
This sequence comes from Procambarus clarkii, assembly GCF_040958095.1. NCBI lineage: Eukaryota > Metazoa > Arthropoda > Malacostraca > Decapoda > Cambaridae > Procambarus > Procambarus clarkii. Next base: position 2,444,938 of record NW_027189133.1, read on the forward strand.
GGCTGCACCTGCACTCGCCCCCCAATACTACCCGATGTCTGGGGTCGCCCCAACATCAGTCTTCAGAATGTTCCGTGCTTTCGTAGCCAGCACTCCTCCCAGCTAGACGTTAGCGTGTACTGAGAGAGGTGGTGGCTTTAAGCCAATATTCCAGCACCTCCCACTTACTGTTGTATTGCACTTCTTGTTATTTTGACTTAACGTAACTTTTCATTGTGTCATTTAAGTATTCTTATTATTTTGATTCATTGATTTTATTATACATATTTGTTTGTGCATTATTTTCATGTTTTGATTTATTTAACGTAATTAAAATTTCATTGTTAAAGTTTTACTTGTGTTTTGTGTGTCTTCTCCTTACCTTACCACAGACGAAGTTCCAGTTTTTCTATTTTTTTTTATAACTATGTGACGAGGCCATACCCCTAGCCTTAAACAGCCGAACACCAACGCGTTACCGTCACAAGTTATATGGGGGCCTGTCCTAGGAGCTTCACTCAGGTACTGGTGCCAAGTGGTAATTTATGGTAAGCGTATTTAACTTTGTTAACGTAGCTTTACTATTTTTCATTCAATTTCATTTTTTATAAGGTGCGGTGTATTGTGCATTACGAGAGTAACATATAGTGAAGGTGAGACAACTTTGGATTACGTGGTGACTGTAGGCCTCAGTCATACTCTTAATTGGTCATCTCTCCCTCCATGTTATTACTCGTATTTACCATCTATGTCCCTTGAATATTTCTCATTCTGACAGATCATCATATTGGTACCCTGGTACTGTGGTCTGCCCCGGGTCAAGAGTACCTAATCTTCTGCAATCTGACTGTAGGAGGACAAAGAGGGCCATAGTTCCTCTAGCTCGAACTTTAGTTGCTGAATTGGGACCTCAGCAGCAGTTCTCGTCACCAGTTGACACCTCGCACCCCTACACGTCAGTCAGAGATGATGATACATACAACGGTAGGGAATTAGCTTATTTTTTCAGAGCACAAAAGTTCGCTAATTCTGTAAGTATCATATTAAATTCAGTAGGAAAAACTTGCTTTATGTCCTATAGAGACTTGGCAAGGTATGCCTACATCCTTGGACTACCAATTTTACTTTTGAAGCATTTAACTGTTTCAGTTGTTTTCGAAACTTTTGTTTCATTTGTTAGTAGGATTTTCTTGCCCTTATTCTCTTACATGAGTACCGGGTACAAGATTTCCTGCGCCCTTGATTTAATTTAATATCTTTCACTTAACGTTAATTGTTAAAGATCACACAGGATAGGTACCAGTTGCCACGTTGTCCTGTTTCTGACATTTCATTATTGAACATTCGTGTACCTTTATTTGCTAATTTCACCATGTTTCGTCTCCAAACTTTCCGTGCAAATCCAGCAGGTGAAATAGGGACTTTAAGTCGTGCCAAGAGGACTGAATTACAAACTCTTGCACATGAGTATCAACTAGAAGTTCCCTACCAAGCCAACAAAAATGACCTACACAACCTGTTGCTGGATTACTATTTAGAGCAAGGTAAGATAGACTCTGAAACTCATGAAACTTACTATATTGCAGATAAAACTGATTTGGCAACGCTGAAACTTAAACTAGAGCTGGCTAAGATTGAACGTGAGCAGCAAAGAGAAGCAGCTGCCATACGGAGAGAAGAACAAGAACGTGAGATTGCACTACTCCAGGAGCGTGAACGTGTACAGCTTGAAACACTCCAGGAGCGGGAACGAGTACAGCTTGAAACCAAACGACGCGAGTTGGAGATGCAACGCGAACATGACAAGCAACAAGCAACTCTGGCTCTAGAGTGTCGTCAACGTGAAATCGCCTTGGAAACTTCCCACTTCACTCAACGCCAACAAGCTACTGCCAATCTTCCCGTCAGTTTTAATATATCACATGCAAGTAAGTTAATGCCATCCTTTGTAGAAGCAGAAGTTGATGTGTTCTTTACCACCTTTGAAACCCTTGCTAATCAACTCAGTTGGCCTGTCAACCAATGGGCCACACTTCTCAGAGTCCATCTTACAGGTAGAGCTGCAGTCACACTCAGTACTTTGGCGTCTGAGAATGACTACTACACTCTGAAACAAGCAGTGTTGGACGCCTACCTACTTTCCACCGAAAGTTATAGAAGGAAATTCCGTGACCACCTGAAGGCAAGTACCACTACCTTCCTCGAGTTTGCTAACACGAAACGGAGGTATTTCATGAAATGGCTGGAAGCAGCACATGTCTCTACTTTTACAGAACTCGTCAACCTGATGCTTGTTGAAGAATTCTTGAGACGTGTGCCGCCTCCTGTCCGCCTCTACTTAGCAGATAAAGAAGAAACCGACTACCTGAAGTGTGCTAAGTCGGCTGACACTTACAGCCTCATCCACCGGCTGACACCTGAACCATCCTCCAGTAAGAAGTCGTGGTACAGTTACGAGAAGGTGAGCCCCGATCAGGCTGGTTCACAACTGTACTGCAAGTATTGTAGACTCTATGGACATACCATAGACAAGTGTGGTAAGTCTCAATACAAGGGAACCACTGACCAACAACGACCCAAACCAACTCCTCCTAAGTCCGGTAAGCCTGTGATGAATGTTGGTGTTGATGTTAATGATCTTTCTCTTTTCAGTAACCACCTGTATACTGGAACTGTCTCTGCCAACGGTTCAAATCCGGAGGGACGTTTCAAATTGAAGATCTTGAGGGACACAGCGGCTCTACAATCGATCATCTTGAAGTCGGCTGTGCCCAACATAGTCTACACCGGGGAAACAGTCTTCATCACTGACCTCACTGCTACCACTCCATACCCTCTCGCCAGAGTCCACCTGGATTGTCCCTACGTGAACGGGGAAGTCCAAGTCGCCGTCAGGGAAAAGCCTTTTCCCATGCCTGGAGTGCAACTTCTCCTAGGCAACGACTTGGCAGAAGACCTGCAACCGACCAACCTGATCGTCATGGACAAACCCCAGGTGTGTAACTCTGTGCCAAGTAACCCTATTCTTGAGTATGTTCCAGCAGAGGTTCAAGAGAGTGATGAAGTTTCTCCTCCGGTTCTCGTGACCACCCGTGCACAAGCCGCACGTCCACAGCCAGCTGACTCTACTGCTACCGCTGTCCCTCAAGACCCTCAGAAACTACCCCCGCATCTGACCAAGTTGGAGTTCCGTAAGTTGCAGAGGGAAGATCTTACTTTAACACCATTGTTTTTCCAGGCTGAGACTCAACCCGACAGTATTCCTGGGTTCTTCCTAGAGAACGACTTGCTCTACCGCAGATATAGACCCAGTAAACTGAAGGAGGAGGACGATTGGGCCAACATCGAACAACTTGTGATTCCCACCAGCCTGCGGCCCACTATTCTACACCTGGCCCACGGAGCATTCTCCCACTACGGCTTCAACAAGACTTACCATGGGATTCGTCAAGACTACTACTGGCCAGGTATGGTAAACAACGTCAAACAGTACGTAAAACAGTGTCATACATGTCAGATGGCAGGCAAACCGAACGTCTCCATTCCCAGAGCACCACTGATTCCCATACAGGTGCCTGCGGAACCTTTCCACAGACTCATAATAGACTGTGTTGGTCCTTTACCTCGGACCAGTTCAGGTAACGCCTACATCCTAACCATCCTGTGTCCTACCACCAGATTTCCCATAGCAGTTCCAGTGAAGAACATCACGGCTGCTACGGTTATCAAACATCTATTGAAGATCTTCACTCAATACGGATTTCCCAGGGAGATTCAAAGTGACTGTGGCACCAACTTCACCAGTGATCTCTTCAAAAGGACACTGGAGGAGTTCAACATCAAACAGGTATTGTCCAGCCCCTATCATCCTGCTTCACAGGGTTCTCTTGAACGTAGTCATCAGACCATCAAAGCACTCTTGAAAAAGTTTTGTAGTGAAACCTCGAAGGATTGGGATAAGCAGATTGACCTAATAATGTGTATTTTCAGAAGTCTCCCCAATGAGTCCCTAGGAGTATCTCCTTATGAGATGCTCTACGGCCGTAAGTGCCGTACTCCCCTTAAGGCTTTCAAAGACTCTCTCAGAGATGCCACCTTCAGTGAGCATCAGAATGTGCCCCAGTTTCTTCAAAACCTTCAACACATTCTAGAGAGAGTCCACCGCTTTGCCCATGATAATCTATTGAAAGCCCAGGTGAGAATGAAGACTCATTACGACCAGACCAGCAAAGTAAGAAAATTCAAGCCGGGAGACTTCGTCCTTGCTTATTTCCCTATCCCAGGTTCACCTTTACAAAACAGATTTTCAGGACCCTACTGCGTCAAAGAGTGCAGGAATAATAATAATTATGTGATAGAGACTCCATATAGGCGGCGGAAGACCCAGCTGTGCCACGTCAACCTCCTGAAGCAATATAATGGTACTCCTCCCACTGTCTTGATTAACTATTCCACATTCACAGAACCCTACATCCACAGTGAGACCTTCCCAGCTTCTCCTCCCGAAAGCACTGACAAGGAGTCAGCGCTTTCTAATTCCGAAATCCTTAATGATCTTCCCAAATACTTTCAGGATAATCATAGTGCACCTCTCGTCAAGATCTTCAGAGAACATCAAGAGTTGTTCAGAGATGATCCCCAAGAGTGTAATGTTACCCAGCACGACATCCAACTGCTCCCCGACACCCGGCCGATTCGTCAACCCTTCTACCGAATCAGCCCGAGCAAGAAGGAAGTCATGCGTGCTGAGGTGCAATACCTCTTGGATCATGGACTGGCTACACCTTGTGAGTCCCCCTGGGCCTCACCTTGTATCTTGGTGCCCAAACCCCAAGGTAAGGTGCGGTTGTGCACTGACTATCGAAAACTGAACTCTGTCACTGTCAAGGATGCTTACCCCTTGCCAAGGATAGATGACATCCTTGATGCCATTGGTAGTGCCCAGTACTTGTCCCAAGTGGACTTGCTTAAGGGGTACTATCAAGTGTGTCTAACGGAGCGCGCTAAAGAGATATCTGCCTTCATCACTCCTTTTGGACTTTTCAGATATGAACGCCTTCCTTTCGGACTATGTAATGCCCCGGCCACCTTTCAAAGAGCTGTCAACCGTGTCATCCAGGGCTTGGATAACACATACGCCTACCTGGACGATATCGTCGTAGCCTCCAACTCCTGGAGTGAACATCTGCTCCAGCTGCGACGTCTGTTCTCCAAGCTCCTGACAGCCGGCCTCACCATCAACCTGGGCAAGTCCACTTTCGCGAAAGGTAAAGTGCGTTATCTGGGTCATGTTATTGGGAGTGGCAGCATAGCTCCGTTAGACTCACACACTCAAGCCATCCTACAGTATCCACAGCCTACCACCAGGAAGCAGCTCCTGCGCTTCCTTGGTCTTGCCTCTTACTACCGTAGGTTTGTGAGGAATTTCAGTACAGTCGCCACACCTCTAATTCTATTAACCAGTCCCAAGCAACGGTATAATTGGACCATGCAGCAAACCGTTGCTTTCGAACAACTCAAATTCCTCCTCTGTTCTAACCCCATTCTCGCCTCTCCAGATATCACCAAGCCTTTCGTCCTTCATGTCGACGCCAGTGGTACCGGCGTTGGTGGTGTCCTGATGCAACTACGAGGCAAGGAGGTTCTACCTGTCAGCTACTACAGCTACAAACTGAAACCACACCAGAGGAACTACAGCACTATTGAAAAGGAGCTACTATCCATCGTCCTGAACCTCCAACACTTCGCTCCGTACCTACAAGGCGCCAGGTCTACCACCATCTTCTCAGACCACAACCCTCTCCGCTTCCTACATCAAGCCCAATTCACCAACCAGCGTCTTCTACGATGGGCTCTGTATTTACAAGACTTCAACCTGGAGATCCGCTATATCAAGGGTTCTGACAACACCATAGCCGATGCCCTCTCCAGAGTTTATGAAGTAGAAGCGACTCCATCCATTACTCCACCACATAACGACGTACTTCTTCCAGAACCGCAGGCTTCGGGGGAGAGTTGTGACGATAATCTCCTTCAAGAGATTGAGCCTGCTCTTCCCTCCAAAATTACGTCTTCACAATTATATAAAAAGACTATGGAAGAAATGTCCAACAACGACAACAACACCAGCAAGGCTTGCAAGGGTGAGCAGAAACGTATGCAGCCCGCCACCTGTTCGGACCCAAATCACCAAACTACCCGTTGATCGCTACGGCTCCGCTGATTGGTCGCCGGTCTGGCTGCACCTGCACTCGCCCCCCAATACTACCCGATGTCTGGGGTCGCCCCAACATCAGTCTTCAGAATGTTCCGTGCTTTCGTAGCCAGCACTCCTCCCAGCTAGACGTTAGCGTGTACTGAGAGAGGTGGTGGCTTTAAGCCAATATTCCAGCACCTCCCACTTACTGTTGTATTGCACTTCTTGTTATTTTGACTTAACGTAACTTTTCATTGTGTCATTTAAGTATTCTTATTATTTTGATTCATTGATTTTATTATACATATTTGTTTGTGCATTATTTTCATGTTTTGATTTATTTAACGTAATTAAAATTTCATTGTTAAAGTTTTACTTGTGTTTTGTGTGTCTTCTCCTTACCTTACCACAGACGAAGTTCCAGTTTTTCTATTTTTTTTTATAACTATGTGACGAGGCCATACCCCTAGCCTTAAACAGCCGAACACCAACGCGTTACCGTCACAATATATATATATATATATATATATATATATATATATATATATATATATATATATATATATATATATGTCGTACCTAGTAGCCAGAACGCACTTGTCAGCCTACTATGCAAGGCCCGATTTGCCTAATAAGCCAAGTTTTCATGAATTAATTGTTTTTCGACTACCTAATCAACCTAACCTTACCTAACCTAACTTTTTCGGCTACCTAACCTAACCTAACCTACAAAGATAGGTTAGGTAGGGTTGGTTAAGTTCGGTCATATATCTACGTTAATTTTAACTCCAATAAAAAAAAATTGACCTTATACATAATGAAATGGGTAGCTTTATCATTTTATAAGAAAAAAATTAGAGAAAATATATTAATTCAGGAAAACTTGGCTTATTAGGCAAATCGGGCCTTGCATAGTAGGCTGAGAAGTGAGTTCTGGCTACTAGGTACGACATATATATATATACTAGTATATTTTGGTAGCAGTCTTTCTGGTTAACATATGTTGTTGAATATGACCGAAAAGGTAAGATTATTAATTAGCAAAGCAAAGTAGAATGAAGATAAGATTGCTGATCAGACCTTTATATCCGCCTGGGCCACCAAAAATAAGTGGAGGAAAGGAATTATAAGAAAGAAGGTAACTGCAGAAGGCCTATTGGCCCATACGAAGCAGCTCCTATTAATATCTCCAAGTGCCATACGTGTTAAATGATTGCTATATTGCAATATAGCAATCATTTAACACGTATGGCACTTGGAGATATTAATAGGAGCTGCCTCGTATGGGTCAATAGGCCTTCTGCAGTTACCTTCTTTCTTATAATTCCTTTCCTCCACTTATTTTTGGTGGCCCAGGCGGATATAAAGGTCTGATCAGCAATCTAATCTTCATTCTACTTTGCTCTGATGAAGGCGAATTAGCCGAAAACGCGTTAAGCATTTTCTATTTTTCACATGTGGTTATTCTGCATAAATATATATATATATATATATATATATATATATATATATATATATATATATATATATATATATATATATATATATATATATATATATATATATATATATATATATATATATAAGCCTATACTTGCATAAACCACAAGTGAAGATAAACAATCTTTGGACAACACCCACCAGTGGGACTCGAACCCAGAAAGCACAACTACCTTCCAGTAGCTGGCATAACTAGTATGCTTTAACCCACTACGCCATCAGACCTTACAAAAGAAGTAGATAGTTCGAGATATATATATCTCAAACATCTCTACCTCCCGAAGGCACCAGATGAGTGAGGGGTCAGTCTGCAATTTTCGTCAAGCCACTGTCAATGTGAGAGAACTCGTGTCCAGCTTATAAGCCTATACTTGCATAAACCACAAGTGAAGATAAACAATCTTTGGACAACACCCACCAGTGGGACTCGAACCCAGAAAGCACAACTACCTTCCAGTAGCTGGCATAACTAGTATGCTTTAACCCACTACGCCATCAGACCTTACAAAAGAAGTAGATAGTTCGAGATATATATATCTCAAACATCTCTACCTCCCGAAGGCACCAGATGAGTGAGGGGTCAGTCTGCAATTTTCGTCAAGCCACTGTCAATGTGAGAGAACTCGTGTCCAGCTTATAAGCCTATACTTGCATAAACCACAAGTGAAGATAAACAATCTTTGGACAACACCCACCAGTGGGACTCGAACCCAGAAAGCACAACTACCTTCCAGTAGCTGGCATAACTAGTATGCTTTAACCCACTACGCCATCAGACCTTACAAAAGAAGTAGATAGTTCGAGATATATATATCTCAAACATCTCTACCTCCCGAAGGCACCAGATGAGTGAGGGGTCAGTCTGCAAGGGGTTTGAGATATATATATCTCGAACTATCTACTTCTTTTGTAAGGTCTGATGGCGTAGTGGGTTAAAGCATACTAGTTATGCCAGCTACTGGAAGGTAGTTGTGCTTTCTGGGTTCGAGTCCCACTGGTGGGTGTTGTCCAAAGATTGTTTATCTTCACTTGTGGTTTATGCAAGTATAGGCTTATAAGCTGGACACGAGTTCTCTCACATTGACAGTGGCTTGACGAAAATTGCAGACTGACCCCTCACTCATCTGGTGCCTTCGGGAGGTAGAGATGTTTGAGATATATATATCTCGAACTATCTACTTCTTTTGTAAGGTCTGATGGCGTAGTGGGTTAAAGCATACTAGTTATGCCAGCTACTGGAAGGTAGTTGTGCTTTCTGGGTTCGAGTCCCACTGGTGGGTGTTGTCCAAAGATTGTTTATCTTCACTTGTGGTTTATGCAAGTATAGGCTTATAAGCTGGACACGAGTTCTCTCACATTGACAGTGGCTTGACGAAAATTGCAGACTGACCCCTCACTCATCTGGTGCCTTCGGGAGGTAGAGATGTTTGAGATATATATATCTCGAACTATCTACTTCTTTTGTAAGGTCTGATGGCGTAGTGGGTTAAAGCATACTAGTTATGCCAGCTACTGGAAGGTAGTTGTGCTTTCTGGGTTCGAGTCCCACTGGTGGGTGTTGTCCAAAGATTGTTTATCTTCACTTGTGGTTTATGCAAGTATAGGCTTATAAGCTGGACACGAGTTCTCTCACATTGACAGTGGCTTGACGAAAATTGCAGACTGACCCCTCACTCATCTGGTGCCTTCGGGAGGTAGAGATGTTTGAGATATATATATCTCGAACTATCTACTTCTTTTGTAAGGTCTGATGGCGTAGTGGGTTAAAGCATACTAGTTATGCCAGCTACTGGAAGGTAGTTGTGCTTTCTGGGTTCGAGTCCCACTGGTGGGTGTTGTCCAAAGATTGTTTATCTTCACTTGTGGTTTATGCAAGTATAGGCTTATAAGCTGGACACGAGTTCTCTCACATTGACAGTGGCTTGACGAAAATTGCAGACTGACCCCTCACTCATCTGGTGCCTTCGGGAGGTAGAGATGTTTGAGATATATATATCTCGAACTATCTACTTCTTTTGTAAGGTCTGATGGCGTAGTGGGTTAAAGCATACTAGTTATGCCAGCTACTGGAAGGTAGTTGTGCTTTCTGGGTTCGAGTCCCACTGGTGGGTGTTGTCCAAAGATTGTTTATCTTCACTTGTGGTTTATGCAAGTATAGGCTTATAAGCTGGACACGAGTTCTCTCACATTGACAGTGGCTTGACGAAAATTGCAGACTGACCCCTCACTCATCTGGTGCCTTCGGGAGGTAGAGATGTTTGAGATATATATATCTCGAACTATCTACTTCTTTTGTAAGGTCTGATGGCGTAGTGGGTTAAAGCATACTAGTTATGCCAGCTACTGGAAGGTAGTTGTGCTTTCTGGGTTCGAGTCCCACTGGTGGGTGTTGTCCAAAGATTGTTTATCTTCACTTGTGGTTTATGCAAGTATAGGCTTATAAGCTGGACACGAGTTCTCTCACATTGACAGTGGCTTGACGAAAATTGCAGACTGACCCCTCACTCATCTGGTGCCTTCGGGAGGTAGAGATGTTTGAGATATATATATCTCGAACTATCTACTTCTTTTGTAAGGTCTGATGGCGTAGTGGGTTAAAGCATACTAGTTATGCCAGCTACTGGAAGGTAGTTGTGCTTTCTGGGTTCGAGTCCCACTGGTGGGTGTTGTCCAAAGATTGTTTATCTTCACTTGTGGTTTATGCAAGTATAGGCTTATAAGCTGGACACGAGTTCTCTCACATTGACAGTGGCTTGACGAAAATTGCAGACTGACCCCTCACTCATCTGGTGCCTTCGGGAGGTAGAGATGTTTGAGATATATATATCTCGAACTATCTACTTCTTTTGTAAGGTCTGATGGCGTAGTGGGTTAAAGCATACTAGTTATGCCAGCTACTGGAAGGTAGTTGTGCTTTCTGGGTTCGAGTCCCACTGGTGGGTGTTGTCCAAAGATTGTTTATCTTCACTTGTGGTTTATGCAAGTATAGGCTTATAAGCTGGACACGAATTCTCTCACATTGACAGTGGCTTGACGAAAATTGCAGACTGACCCCTCACTCATCTGGTGCCTTCGGGAGGTAGAGATGTTTGAGATATATATATCTCGAACTATCTACTTCTTTTGTAAGGTCTGATGGCGTAGTGGGTTAAAGCATACTAGTTATGCCAGCTACTGGAAGGTAGTTGTGCTTTCTGGGTTCGAGTCCCACTGGTGGGTGTTGTCCAAAGATTGTTTATCTTCACTTGTGGTTTATGCAAGTATAGGCTTATAAGCTGGACACGAGTTCTCTCACATTGACAGTGGCTTGACGAAAATTGCAGACTGACCCCTCACTCATCTGGTGCCTTCGGGAGGTAGAGATGTTTGAGATATATATATCTCGAACTATCTACTTCTTTTGTAAGGTCTGATGGCGTAGTGGGTTAAAGCATACTAGTTATGCCAGCTACTGGAAGGTAGTTGTGCTTTCTGGGTTCGAGTCCCACTGGTGGGTGTTGTCCAAAGATTGTTTATCTTCACTTGTGGTTTATGCAAGTATAGGCTTATAAGCTGGACACGAGTTCTCTCACATTGACAGTGGCTTGACGAAAATTGCAGACTGACCCCTCACTCATCTGGTGCCTTCGGGAGGTAGAGATGTTTGAGATATATATATCTCGAACTATCTACTTCTTTTGTAAGGTCTGATGGCGTAGTGGGTTAAAGCATACTAGTTATGCCAGCTACTGGAAGGTAGTTGTGCTTTCTGGGTTCGAGTCCCACTGGTGGGTGTTGTCCAAAGATTGTTTATCTTCACTTGTGGTTTATGCAAGTATAGGCTTATAAGCTGGACACGAGTTCTCTCACATTGACAGTGGCTTGACGAAAATTGCAGACTGACCCCTCACTCATCTGGTGCCTTCGGGAGGTAGAGATGTTTGAGATATATATATCTCGAACTATCTACTTCTTTTGTAAGGTCTGATGGCGTAGTGGGTTAAAGCATACTAGTTATGCCAGCTACTGGAAGGTAGTTGTGCTTTCTGGGTTCGAGTCCCACTGGTGGGTGTTGTCCAAAGATTGTTTATCTTCACTTGTGGTTTATGCAAGTATAGGCTTATAAGCTGGACACGAGTTCTCTCACATTGACAGTGGCTTGACGAAAATTGCAGACTGACCCCTCACTCATCTGGTGCCTTCGGGAGGTAGAGATGTTTGAGATATATATATCTCGAACTATCTACTTCTTTTGTAAGGTCTGATGGCGTAGTGGGTTAAAGCATACTAGTTATGCCAGCTACTGGAAGGTAGTTGTGCTTTCTGGGTTCGAGTCCCACTGGTGGGTGTTGTCCAAAGATTGTTTATCTTCACTTGTGGTTTATGCAAGTATAGGCTTATAAGCTGGACACGAGTTCTCTCACATTGACAGTGGCTTGACGAAAATTGCAGACTGACCCCTCACTCATCTGGTGCCTTCGGGAGGTAGAGATGTTTGAGATATATATATCTCGAACTATCTACTTCTTTTGTAAGGTCTGATGGCGTAGTGGGTTAAAGCATACTAGTTATGCCAGCTACTGGAAGGTAGTTGTGCTTTCTGGGTTCGAGTCCCACTGGTGGGTGTTGTCCAAAGATTGTTTATCTTCACTTGTGGTTTATGCAAGTATAGGCTTATAAGCTGGACACGAGTTCTCTCACATTGACAGTGGCTTGACGAAAATTGCAGACTGACCCCTCACTCATCTGGTGCCTTCGGGAGGTAGAGATGTTTGAGATATATATATCTCGAACTATCTACTTCTTTTGTAAGGTCTGATGGCGTAGTGGGTTAAAGCATACTAGTTATGCCAGCTACTGGAAGGTAGTTGTGCTTTCTGGGTTCGAGTCCCACTGGTGGGTGTTGTCCAAAGATTGTTTATCTTCACTTGTGGTTTATGCAAGTATAGGCTTATAAGCTGGACACGAGTTCTCTCACATTGACAGTGGCTTGAAGAAAATTGCAGACTGACCCCTCACTCATCTGGTGCCTTCGGGAGGTAGAGATGTTTGAGATATATATATCTCGAACTATCTACTTCTTTTGTAAGGTCTGATGGCGTAGTGGGTTAAAGCATACTAGTTATGCCAGCTACTGGAAGGTAGTTGTGCTTTCTGGGTTCGAGTCCCACTGGTGGGTGTTGTCCAAAGATTGTTTATCTTCACTTGTGGTTTATGCAAGTATAGGCTTATAAGCTGGACACGAGTTCTCTCACATTGACAGTGGCTTGACGAAAATTGCAGACTGACCCCTCACTCATCTGGTGCCTTCGGGAGGTAGAGATGTTTGAGATATATATATCTCGAACTATCTACTTCTTTTGTAAGGTCTGATGGCGTAGTGGGTTAAAGCATACTAGTTATGCCAGCTACTGGAAGGTAGTTGTGCTTTCTGGGTTCGAGTCCCACTGGTGGGTGTTGTCCAAAGATTGTTTATCTTCACTTGTGGTTTATGCAAGTATAGGCTTATAAGCTGGACACGAGTTCTCTCACATTGACAGTGGCTTGACGAAAATTGCAGACTGACCCCTCACTCATCTGGTGCCTTCGGGAGGTAGAGATGTTTGAGATATATATATCTCGAACTATCTACTTCTTTTGTAAGGTCTGATGGCGTAGTGGGTTAAAGCATACTAGTTATGCCAGCTACTGGAAGGTAGTTGTGCTTTCTGGGTTCGAGTCCCACTGGTGGGTGTTGTCCAAAGATTGTTTATCTTCACTTGTGGTTTATGCAAGTATAGGCTTATAAGCTGGACACGAGTTCTCTCACATTGACAGTGGCTTGACGAAAATTGCAGACTGACCCCTCACTCATCTGGTGCCTTCGGGAGGTAGAGATGTTTGAGATATATATATCTCGAACTATCTTCTTCTTTTGTAAGGTCTGATGGCGTAGTGGGTTAAAGCATACTAGTTATGCCAGCTACTGGAAGGTAGTTGTGCTTTCTGGGTTCGAGTCCCACTGGTGGGTGTTGTCCAAAGATTGTTTATCTTCACTTGTGGTTTATGCAAGTATAGGCTTATAAGCTGGACACGAGTTCTCTCACATTGACAGTGGCTTGACGAAAATTGCAGACTGACCCCTCACTCATCTGGTGCCTTCGGGAGGTAGAGATGTTTGAGATATATATATCTCGAACTATCTACTTCTTTTGTAAGGTCTGATGGCGTAGTGGGTTAAAGCATACTAGTTATGCCAGCTACTGGAAGGTAGTTGTGCTTTCTGGGTTCGAGTCCCACTGGTGGGTGTTGTCCAAAGATTGTTTATCTTCACTTGTGGTTTATGCAAGTATAGGCTTATAAGCTGGACACGAGTTCTCTCACATTGACAGTGGCTTGACGAAAATTGCAGACTGACCCCTCACTCATCTGGTGCCTTCGGGAGGTAGAGATGTTTGAGATATATATATCTCGAACTATCTACTTCTTTTGTAAGGTCTGATGGCGTAGTGGGTTAAAGCATACTAGTTATGCCAGCTACTGGAAGGTAGTTGTGCTTTCTGGGTTCGAGTCCCACTGGTGGGTGTTGTCCAAAGATTGTTTATCTTCACTTGTGGTTTATGCAAGTATAGGCTTATAAGCTGGACACGAGTTCTCTCACATTGACAGTGGCTTGACGAAAATTGCAGACAGACCCCTCACTCATCTGGTGCCTTCGGGAGGTAGAGATGTTTGAGATATATATATCTCGAACTATCTACTTCTTTTGTAAGGTCTGATGGCGTAGTGGGTTAAAGCATACTAGTTATGCCAGCTACTGGAAGGTAGTTGTGCTTTCTGGGTTCGAGTCCCACTGGTGGGTGTTGTCCAAAGATTGTTTATCTTCACTTGTGGTTTATGCAAGTATAGGCTTATAAGCTGGACACGAGTTCTCTCACATTGACAGTGGCTTGACGAAAATTGCAGACTGACCCCTCACTCATCTGGTGCCTTCGGGAGGTAGAGATGTTTGAGATATATATATCTCGAACTATCTACTTCTTTTGTAAGGTCTGATGGCGTAGTGGGTTAAAGCATACTAGTTATGCCAGCTACTGGAAGGTAGTTGTGCTTTCTGGGTTCGAGTCCCACTGGTGGGTGTTGTCCAAAGATTGTTTATCTTCACTTGTGGTTTATGCAAGTATAGGCTTATAAGCTGGACACGAGTTCTCTCACATTGACAGTGGCTTGACGAAAATTGCAGACTGACCCCTCACTCATCTGGTGCCTTCGGGAGGTAGAGATGTTTGAGATATATATATCTCGAACTATCTACTTCTTTTGTAAGGTCTGATGGCGTAGTGGGTTAAAGCATACTAGTTATGCCAGCTACTGGAAGGTAGTTGTGCTTTCTGGGTTCGAGTCCCACTGGTGGGTGTTGTCCAAAGATTGTTTATCTTCACTTGTGGTTTATGCAAGTATAGGCTTATAAGCTGGACACGAGTTCTCTCACATTGACAGTGGCTTGAAGAAAATTGCAGACTGACCCCTCACTCATCTGGTGCCTTCGGGAGGTAGAGATGTTTGAGATATATATATCTCGAACTATCTACTTCTTTTGTAAGGTCTGATGGCGTAGTGGGTTAAAGCATACTAGTTATGCCAGCTACTGGAAGGTAGTTGTGCTTTCTGGGTTCGAGTCCCACTGGTGGGTGTTGTCCAAAGATTGTTTATCTTCACTTGTGGTTTATGCAAGTATAGGCTTATAAGCTGGACACGAGTTCTCTCACATTGACAGTGGCTTGACGAAAATTGCAGACTGACCCCTCACTCATCTGGTGCCTTCGGGAGGTAGAGATGTTTGAGATATATATATCTCGAACTATCTACTTCTTTTGTAAGGTCTGATGGCGTAGTGGGTTAAAGCATACTAGTTATGCCAGCTACTGGAAGGTAGTTGTGCTTTCTGGGTTCGAGTCCCACTGGTGGGTGTTGTCCAAAGATTGTTTATCTTCACTTGTGGTTTATGCAAGTATAGGCTTATAAGCTGGACACGAGTTCTCTCACATTGACAGTGGCTTGACGAAAATTGCAGACTGACCCCTCACTCATCTGGTGCCTTCGGGAGGTAGAGATGTTTGAGATATATATATCTCGAACTATCTACTTCTTTTGTAAGGTCTGATGGCGTAGTGGGTTAAAGCATACTAGTTATGCCAGCTACTGGAAGGTAGTTGTGCTTTCTGGGTTCGAGTCCCACTGGTGGGTGTTGTCCAAAGATTGTTTATCTTCACTTGTGGTTTATGCAAGTATAGGCTTATAAGCTGGACACGAGTTCTCTCACATTGACAGTGGCTTGACGAAAATTGCAGACTGACCCCTCACTCATCTGGTGCCTTCGGGAGGTAGAGATGTTTGAGATATATATATCTCGAACTATCTACTTCTTTTGTAAGGTCTGATGGCGTAGTGGGTTAAAGCATACTAGTTATGCCAGCTACTGGAAGGTAGTTGTGCTTTCTGGGTTCGAGTCCCACTGGTGGGTGTTGTCCAAAGATTGTTTATCTTCACTTGTGGTTTATGCAAGTATAGGCTTATAAGCTGGACACGAGTTCTCTCACATTGACAGTGGCTTGACGAAAATTGCAGACTGACCCCTCACTCATCTGGTGCCTTCGGGAGGTAGAGATGTTTGAGATATATATATCTCGAACTATCTACTTCTTTTGTAAGGTCTGATGGCGTAGTGGGTTAAAGCATACTAGTTATGCCAGCTACTGGAAGGTAGTTGTGCTTTCTGGGTTCGAGTCCCACTGGTGGGTGTTGTCCAAAGATTGTTTATATATATATATATATATATATATATATATATATATATATATATATATATATATATATATATATATATATATATATATATATATATATATATATATATATATATATATATATATATATCGTACCTAGTAGCCAGATCGCACTTCTCAGCCTACTATGCAAGGCCCGATTTGCCTAATAAGCCAAGTTTTCCTGAATTAATATATTTTCTCTAATTTTTTTCTTATGAAATGATAAAGCTACTCATTTCATTATGTATGAGGTCAATTTTTTTTATTGGAGTTAAAATTAACGTAGATATATGACCGAACCTAACCAACCCTACCTAACCTAACCTAACCTATCTTTATAGGTTAGGTTAGGTTACGTGGCCAAAAAAGTTAGGTTAGGTTAGGTAGGTTAGATAATCGAAAAAACATTAATTCATGAAAACTTGGCTTATTAGGCAAATTGGGCCTTGTATAGTAGGCTTAAAAGTGCGTTCTGGCTACTAGGTACGACATATATATATATATATATATATATATATATATATATATATATATATATATATATATATATATATATATATATATATATATATATATATATATATATATATATATATATATATATATATATATATATATATATATATATATATATATATATATATATTAGTATATTTTGGTAGCAGTCTTTCCTGTAGACATATATTATTAAATATGACCGAAAAAGTAAGATTAATCATTCTAACACGAATTTTCTCAATCTTTCGTACATTTCTTTTCACTGTTGGAGGTAAATCAAAAATCAATTCTCCAAAATTCATTTTTATTTCTAGTCTGACGCGACACGAGCGCGTTTCGTAAAACTTATTACATTTTCAAAGACTTTAGTTCACAAATACACAACTGAATAGAACTTACGCATCTCCGATTTTATATCTACATTTGAGTGAGGTGGAAGGGGTGATGTGGCATTAACACAAGACAGAACAAGATGTGGCATTAATAGGGTATTAATTTCATCAACACGAGACAGAACAAGAAGTGGTATTAATAGGGTATTAATTTCATCAACACAAGACAGAACACGAAACAATGGATATTGAATAGAAGTGTTTGTAGAAAGCCTATTGGTCCATATTTCTTGATGCTTCTATATTGGAGCGGAGTCTTGAGGTGGGTAGAATATAGTTGTGCAATAATTGGCTGTTGATTGCTGGTGTTGACTTCTTGATGTGTAGTGCCTCGCAAACGTCAAGCCGCCTGCTATTGCTATATCTATCGATGATTTCTGTGTTGTTTACTAGGATTTCTCTGGCGATGGTTTGGTTGTGGGAAGAGATTATATGTTCCTTAATGGAGCCCTGTTGCTTATGCATCGTTAAACGCCTAGAAAGAGATGTTGTTGTCTTGCCTATATACTGGTTTTTTTGGAGCTTACAGTCCCCAAGAGGGCATTTGAAGGCATAGACGACGTTAGTCTCTTTTAAAGCGTTCTGTTTTGTGTCTGGAGAGTTTCTCATGAGTAGGCTGGCCGTTTTTCTGGTTTTATAGTAAATCGTCAGTTGTATCCTCTGATTTTTGTCTGTAGGGATAACGTTTCTATTAACAATATCTTTCAGGACCCTTTCCTCCGTTTTATGAGCTGTGGAAAAGAAGTTCCAGTAAAATAGTCTAATAGGGGGTATAGGTGTAGTGTTAGTTGTCTCTTCAGAGGTTGCATGGCTTTTCACTTTCCTTCTTATGATGTCTTCGATGAAACCATTGGAGAAGCCGTTATTGACTAGGACCTGCCTTACCCTACAGAGTTCTTCGTCGACTTGCTTCCATTCTGAGCTGTGGCTGAGAGCACGGTCGACATATGCGTTAACAACACTCCTCTTGTACCTGTCTGGGCAGTCGCTGTTGGCATTTAGGCACATTCCTATGTTTGTTTCCTTAGTGTAGACTGCAGTGTGGAAACCTCCGCCCTTTTCCATGACTGTTACATCTAGAAAGGGCAGCTTCCCATCCTTTTCCATCTCGTAAGTGAAACGCAGCACGGAACTCTGCTCAAATGCCTCCTTCAGCTCCTGCAGATGTCTGACATCAGGTACCTGTGTAAAAATGTCGTCAACATACCTGCAGTATATGGCCGGTTTCAAGTTCATGTCGACTAAGACTTTTTGCTCGATGGTACCCATGTAGAAGTTTGCAAACAGTACACCTAGGGGAGAACCCATGGCGACCCCATCTACTTGCTTATACATGTGCCCATCCGGGCTCAAGAAGGGTGCCTCTTTAGTACAAGCTTGGAGTAGTTTTTCTCAGAATATTTTCTGGTATGTCAAGAGGAGTACAGGCTGGATCACGATACACTCTGTCGGCTATCATTCCGATTGTCTCGTCCACAGGTACGTTGGTAAACAGCGATTCTACGTCCAACGAGGCTCTTATCCCTGTGGCCCGTGTGCCCCGCAGTAAGTCAACAAATTCCTTTGGAGACTTCAGGCTGAAGGCGCAAGGAACATAAGGAGTCAGCAGGCCGTTGAGTCGCTTCGCCAGTCTGTACGTGGGTGTGGGTATCTGGCTAATGATTGGCCGAAGTGGGTTTCCAGGCTTGTGTGTCTTGACATTTCCATACGCATATTGTTACGGTGCCCTCTCCTATTTCTTTCGTTTGCCGGCTAAAAGAGTCATATCAGCTCTCCCTACTGATTCTCTGTGGTTCAGGGAGTCTAATGACATATGTGGCGACAAGACCGGCTGCCATTTAATGGAAGGGAGTTACATTATAAGTTGTAAATAATGAGAAATTGGCGCCCTGATATAAAATGAAACAGTATCCCCTACGGCAGATATGACCTTTTGGAAGGGACATTAGCCGATCACGGATTGGCCGACGTGGGTCGCGGGCGACCAATCAGGGCCCGCCATGACGTCACCGAGTGCCCCGGACGGCGCCAACGTCAGAGTTGTTCTGACCTTGGAAGCGACAGGACGCGCCTCGGTCTGCTCTCAAGGATTGGAGGCTCTGCAAGCCTTATTCAGTGGATTGAACTAGCCATCGCAGCCCACCATAGTTATTGGAGACCCTGCGCTTCTGGGAAGCAAATAAGGAACCAAGTTCATTGAGCAGAGAGGTGCCAAACTTGGAAAATAGTCGGCGACGACGCTGGGCGGCGCCGCTGGCTGGACGTTGAGGTCTGGAAGGTGCGGCGGGCAGGCCTGCTGTGACCGGGTCACATCCACTGAGAATCTTGGAAGGACGACACCGTGCCTAGGACAAGGAGCAACGCCTTGTGGGAGAGGCGAGTGTGGGGAGAATAGTGATTAGCTCAGCGCCCATCGATGAACCAGGATTGGGGCAGCTGAATCTCAGGGATTGGAACGGCGAAGACGCGAAGGCTTCACGACACCTGAGGACCTGTGGAACGCCCTGGATCGTCAAGGATCGACCCAAGGAAGCGTGGGAACCTCACACCATCGAGGGACAGGCGTCGTGAGCCAGGAACGTAAGGTAGATCATTTTCCCTCCCATTACCCCTTGTATGAGTAGGCTAGTTAGGCCACAATATTTACTTGTGTATGTGGCAGCAAGACTTTATTACTTTAATAGTAGAATAGGCTGCAAGGCAGCTTGAGTCCAGGACTGTCAGAGAGGACAGTGTGTATGGATGGCAGGACAGTGAAGAAGAGGCGCCGACGTGGTGAAGAGGCCCTCCTGTGAGAGTGTGAGACTCCTGTCTTTCTGCCCAGTTGAAGGAGTGTTGGAGGTCGTGGAAGAAGAGGCTGACGATCTCCAGACTCATTATCAATATTTCCATATTCATGTATTACTTGTGTTTGTGTGTGTTCATGTAATTTGCATCAGTAAATTCACACGTTTTATCACTGTGTTTAAGTGTGCCTCCATTTATGATAATTCTCTATGAGCATACACGAAGGTTATCATAGTACCACCTAGGGAACACTACGCTCTCTATAGCAGTTCTTATTGCCTGGAGGGTGGTAAAGACAGCACAGACTTATATAAAAGTATACCCTTAGCCATCCGATCAGTATCGGTGCCTGAATGGTGGCAACTATTAACGTAGTGGCTACAGAGAGGTAAAGCCACACAGACCTTCCTGGGAGAGTACCCTGGGCCGACAGTCTAGTAGCAGATCCATGGGAGTAGCAACCTTCTGGCTACAAACAATATATAATACACCCACTGAACTGCATTGCTGGGGTGCAGATATAATAACCCAGCTGGCGACCTTGCTAAGAAGAAGATAGAGAAGACAGGCGGGAAAGGAGTTCCTGCAACCTTTTTTGTCTGGCAGGCAAGACTCAGGGAGGTCATGGTTATAAGGTAAGCCTGAGTCTTCCTTCACTCCCCCACGGGTCTAGGCTGGAACTGTTAACAGCAGTTTCCCCGTGTTTGACTGAAGGGCTTCCAGGGTGAATCAGTGGCACCCCTTTTGTGGTGGAAGCAAAGACCTGCGGAGGTGGGCATTGTTGGTCCTCTCCTGTGTGACCAGGGAGGCTCCGGTGAATCCCGGGAGTCGGAGGGGCTGAGTATTTGGGCCTTTTGAGCCCCTAGCAGCCGAGTGTTAGCAGAGCCCCGGACCACCCACCCCCACGTGACAGAGAACTGGCGACCTTGCCAGGATTCGAACCCCGGTAGCCAAGAACTGGGAACTTCGCCAGGAAGCGCGGATCAAGCTACAGTGTGGCCCAAATTTGAAGACAAGTGTTGCCAGGGTACTAATACAGTGTGGCCAGTGAATTCAGTAGTACTGTTACTCAACCGGCTAAGGGACTGAAACGGTGAAATTAGTGCCTACTAACTTGTCTGTGCTGTCGTGTATGCTCAATGATATAGAGATGGAGGAGGACAAAGTAAAGAAATTTATTGACACAAGGGACGAGAGAATTTTGGAGGAGTGTACCAAGGCCCAGCTCCAACAAGTGGCAAACCACTTTGGGATCAGGTTGAGGACGACTAAGGTAGCGGAGCGAAGGATAGAGATCATGGCACAGCTCACAGCTCGAGAGGAGGCGACGGGAGAGGAGCCATCTCAAGAGGAGCCGTCCCAAGTAAAGACCCGTCGCAAGGTGAACCGTCCCGACTAGAGCCACCCCAAGCGCCTACCAGTGTGGAGAGAATTCACAGTGAACATGGGAGCAGTGGAAGGTCCAGCTGTAGTAAGAGGAGCCTGCAACTGGAAATAATGAAGATGCAACTGGAAGCCCAGCTGCGAAGAGAGGAGAGAGAAGCGCAAATGCAGCGAGAGGAGCGTGAGCGAGAGGCACGGCTGCAGCGAGAGGAGCGTGAGCGAGAAGCACGGCTGCAGCGAGAGGAGCGTGACAGAGAAGCTCAGCTGCAGCGGGAAGAAGGAGAGAGACAACTGCGACTGGAGGAGATAAAGGCAAAGAAAGAAGTCGAATTGCGTCGCGTTGAGCGTGGTCTGCCCTCACTACCTGCACGGCGAGATGACCTCAAGGTAAGGGAACGTGACTTACCTACGTTCGAACCACAGGAAGCTGAGGCGTTCTTTGAACACTTTGAACGGATAGCAACTCTGAAGGAGTGGCCAGAAGAAGATTGGGCTGCTCTAGTCCAGGGCAGGTTGACTGGTGAGGCCCGGGAAGCCTATAACATGCTGGACCTAGAGGAGTGTACTAGTTACGACGTAGGAGTGTACTAGTTCTCTGTCACGTGGGGGTGGGTGGTCCGGGGCTCTGCTAACACTCGGCTGCTAGGGGCTCAAAAGGCCCAAATACTCAGCCCCTCCGACTCCCGGGATTCACCGGAGCCTCCCTGGTCACACAGGAGAGGACCAACAATGCCCACCTCCGCAGGTCTTTGCTTCCACCACAAAAGGGGTGCCACTGATTCACCCTGGAAGCCCTTCAGTCAAACACGGGGAAACTGCTGTTAACAGTTCCAGCCTAGACCCGTGGGGGAGTGAAGGAAGACTCAGGCTTTCCTTATAACCATGACCTCCCTGAGTCTTGCCTGCCAGACTAAAAAGGTTGCAGGAACTCCTTTCCCGCCTGTCTTCTCTATCTTCTTAGCAAGGTCGCCAGCTGGGTTATTATATCTGCACCCCAGCAATGCAGTTCAGTGGGTGTATTATATATTGTTTGTAGCCAGAAGGTTGCTACTCCCATGGATCTGCTACTAGACTGTCGGCCCAGGGTACTCTCCCAGGAAGGTCTGTGTGGCTTTACCTCTCTGTAGCCACTACGTTAATAGTTGCCACCATTCAGGCACCGATACTGATCGGATGGCTAAGGGTATACTTTTATATAAGTCTGTGCTGTCTTTACCACCCTCCAGGCAATAAGAACTGCTATAGAGAGCGTAGTGTTCCCTAGGTGGTACTATGATAACCTTCGTGTATGCTCATAGAGAATTATCATAAATGGAGGCACACTTAAACACAGTGATAAAACGTGTGAATTTACTGATGCAAATTACATGAACACACACAAACACAAGTAATACATGAATATGGAAATATTGATAATGAGTCTGGAGATCGTCAGCCTCTTCTTCCACGACCTCCAACATTCCTTCAACTGGGCAGAAAGACAGGAGTCTCACACTCTCACAGGAGGGCCTCTTCACCACGTCGGCGCCTCTTCTTCACTGTCCTGCCATCCATACACACTGTCCTCTCTGACAGTCCTGGACTCAAGCTGCCTTGCAGCCTATTCTACTATTAAAGTAATAAAGTCTTGCTGCCACATACACAAGTAAATATTGTGGCCTAACTAGCCTACTCATACAAGGGGTAATGGGAGGGAAAATGATCTACCTTACGTTCCTGGCTCACGACGCCTGTCCCTCGATGGTGTGAGGTTCCCACGCTTCCTTGGGTCGATCCTTGACGATCCAGGGCGTTCCACAGGTCCTCAGGTGTCGTGAAGCCTTCGCGTCTTCGCCGTTCCAATCCCTGAGATTCAGCTGCCCCAATCCTGGTTCATCGATGGGCGCTGAGCTAATCACTATTCTCCCCACACTCGCCTCTCCCACAAGGCGTTGCTCCTTGTCCTAGGCACGGTGTCGTCCTTCCAAGATTCTCAGTGGATGTGACCCGGTCACAGCAGGCCTGCCCGCCGCACCTTCCAGACCTCAACGTCCAGCCAGCGGCGCCGCCCAGCGTCGTCGCCGACTATTTTCCAAGTTTGGCACTTCTCTGCTCAATGAACTTGGTTCCTTATTTGCTTCCCAGAAGTGCAGGGTCTCCAATAACTATGGTGGGCTGCGATGGCTAGTTCAATCCACTGAATAAGGCTCGCAGAGCTTCCAATCCTTGAGAGCAGACCGAGGCGCGTCCTGTCGCTTCCAAGGTCAGAAGAACTCTGACGTTGGCGCCGTCCGGGGCACTCGGTGACGTCATGGCGGGCCCTGATTGGTCGCCCGCGAACCACGTCGGCCAATCCGCGATCGGCTAATGTCCCTTCCAAAAGGTCATATCTGCCGTAGGGGATACTGTTTCATTTTATATCAGGGCGCCAATTTCTCATTATTTACAACTTATAATGTAACTCCCTTCCATTAAATGGCAGCCGGTCTTGTCGCCACATATGTCATTAGACTCCCTGAACCACAGAGAATCAGTAGGGAGAGCTGATATGACTCTTTAAGCCGGCAAACGAAAGAAATAGGAGAGGGCACCGTAACAATATCCAGGTTTATATTCCCCAATGATCTTTGGCAGGTGGAGTCCAGATTTCTTGGCGTTCACAGTTTCGATCAGTTTGTTGACCTTTGCTTTTAATTCGGCTGTAGTGTCCTTCGTTACCCTTTGGAACTTAGTTTGGTCAGAGAGTATGATGTTCATTTTCGCCAGATATTCGTCTTTTTTAAGAATGACATATATTGGCGACTTGTCACCTCTCCTGACAACTATCTCCTTGTTCTCACGAAGGCTTTTAGCTGCCGCTTTAAGCTCGGGGGACAGTATGGTGCTTCTGTAATTGCCTCGATTCTTTCCTCCTTCTGCAATAAGTTCTGCTTGTAAGGTATCTTTGGTAGTGACCTTCTTTTGTGTCTCGAGGTCGAATATGTCGTCCAACAGAATTTCCAACTCTACTTTCCGGGCCATCTCACTCGGTCTGGACATAACATGACAGTTTATGCCCAGATTTAGGAGAGTGACTTGGTCCTCAGTGAGGTTAATTCCTGCAAGGTTCAGGAAGCCATCTCTTGGTCGTGGAATTGCCATAGGTCCTCCATATAATGTTGTTAGTTTCTTGATAATCCTTCTTTCAGTGCTGAGGTGATGTTGGTCTGTGAGGATGTCGAGGTGTTGTTCAATGCGGGTACGGATACTTTCGTCGATGTTGCTATTTCTCCACTCGTTTGTAGCATGAAGTAGTTGCGTTTTGTTGTCTGCTACCAAAATATACTAATATTAAAGCGCACGACCCAGCAGCAAGGAATCAAGCCTTCACGATAAAATATCGCCAGGATCTGATTCGTGATCAGATATACAAGGCAGAGAATGAAATCAAAGACAACAAAACGCAACTACTTCATGCTACAAACGAGTGGAGAAATAGCAACATCGACGAAAGTATCCGTACCCGCATTGAACAACACCTCGACATCCTCACAGACCAACATCACCTCAGCACTGAAACAAGGATTATCAAGAAACTAACAACATTATATGGAGGACCTATGGCAATTCCACGACCAAGAGATGGCTTCCTGAACCTTGCAGGAATTAACCTCACTGAGGACCAAGTCACTCTCCTAAATCTGGGCATAAACTGTCATGTTATGTCCAGACCGAGTGAGATGGCCCGGAAAGTAGAGTTGGAAATTCTGTTGGACGACATATTTGACCTCGAGACACAAAAGAAGGTCACTACCAAAGATACCTTACAAGCAGAACTTATTGCAGAAAGAGGAAAGAATCGAGGCAATTACAGAAGCACCATACTGTCCCCCGAGCTTAAAGCGGCAGCTAAAAGCCTTCGTGAGAACAAGGAGATAGTTGTCAGGAGAGGTGACAAGTCGCCAATATATGTCATTCTTAAAAAAGACGAATATCTGGCGAAAATGAACCTCATACTCTCTGACCAAACTAAGTTCCAAAGGGTAACGAAGGACACTACAGCCGAATTAAAAGCAAAGGTCAACAAACTGATCGAAACTGTGAACGCCAAGAAATCCGGACTCCACCAGCCAAAGATCATTGGGGAATATAAACCTGGATATGCGTATGGAAATGTCAAGACACACAAGCCTGGAAACCCACTTCGGCCAATCATTAGCCAGATACCCACACCCACGTACAGACTGGCGAAGCGACTCAACGGCCTGCTGACTCCTTATGTTCCTTGCGCCTTCAGCCTGAAGTCTCCAAAGGAATTTGTTGAATTACTGCGGGGCACATGGGCCACAAAGATAAGAGCCTCGTTGGACGTAGAATCGCTGTTTACCAACGTACCTGTGGACGAGACAATCGGAATGATAGCCGACAGAGTGTATCGTGATCCAGCCTGTACTCCTCTTGACATACCACAAAATATTTTGTGGAAACTACTCCAAGCTTGTACTAAAGAGGCACCCTTCTTGAGCCCGGATGGGCACATGTATAAGCAAGTAGATGGGGTCGCCATGGGTTCTCCCCTAGGTGTCCTGTTTGCAAACTTCTACATGGGTACCATCGAGCAAAAAGTCTTAGTCGACATGAACTTGAAACCGGCCATATATTGCAGGTATGTTGACGACATTTTTACACAGGTACCTGATGTCAGACATCTGCAGGAGCTGAAGGAGGCATTTGAGCAGAGTTCCGTGCTGCGTTTCACTTACGAGATGGAAAAGGATGGGAAGCTGCCCTTTCTAGATGTAACAGTCATGGAAAAGGGCGGCGGTTTCCACACTGCAGTCTACACTAAGGAAACAAACATAGGAATGTGCCTAAATGCCAACAGCGACTGCCCAGACAGGTACAAGAGGAGTGTTGTTAACGCATATGTCGACCGTGCTCTCAGCCACAGCTCAGAATGGAAGCAAGTCGACGAAGAACTCTGTAGGGTAAGGCAGGTCCTAGTCAATAACGGCTTCTCCAATGGTTTCGTCGAAGACATCATAAGAAGGAAAGTGAAAAGCCATGCAACCTCTGAAGAGACAACTAACACAACACCTATACCCCCTATTAGACTATTTTACAGGAAGTTCTTTTCCACAGCTCATAAAACGGAGGAAAGGGTCCTGAAAGATATTGTTAATAGAAACGTTATCCCTACAGACAAAAATCAGAGGATACAACTGACGATTTACTATAAAACCAGAAAAACGGCCAGCCTACTCATGAGAAACTCTCCAGACACAAAACAGAACGCTTTAAAAGAGACTAACGTCGTCTATGCCTTCAAATGCCCTCTTGGGGACTGTAAGCTCCAAAAAACCCAGTATATAGGCAAGACAACAACATCTCTTTCTAGGCGTTTAACGATGCATAAGCAACAGGGCTCCATTAAGGAACATATAATCTCTTCCCACAACCAAACCATCGCCAGAGAAATCCTAGTAAACAACACAGAAATCATCGATAGATATAGCGATAGCAGGCGGCTTGACGTTTGCGAGGCACTACACATCAAGAAGTCAACACCAGCAATCAACAGCCAATTATTGCACAGCTATATTCTACCCACCTCAAGACTCCGCTCCAATATAGAAGCATCAAGAAATATGGACCAATAGGCTTTCTACAAACACTTCTATTCAATATCCATTGTTTCGTGTTCTGTCTTGTGTTGATGAAATTAATACCCTATTAATACCACTTCTTGTTCTGTCTTGTGTTGATGAAATTAATACCCTATTAATACCACATTTTGTTCTGTCTTGTGTTAATGCCACATCACCTCTTCCACCTCACTCAAATGTAGATATAAAATCGGAGATACGTAAGTTCTATTCAGTTGTGTATTTGTGAACTAAAGTCTTTGAAAATGTAATAAGTTTTACGAAACGCGCCCGTGTCACGTCAGACTAGAAATAAAAATGAATTTTGGAGAATTGATTTTTGATTTACCTCCAACAGTGAAGCGTAATGTACGAAAGATTGAGAAAATTCGTGTTAGAATTATTAATCTTACTTTTTCGGTCATATTTAATAATATATGTCTACAGGAAAGACTGCTACGAAAAAAATACTAATATATATATATATATATATATATATATATATATATATATATATATATATATATATATATATATATATATATATATATATATATATATATATGTCGTACCTAGTAGCCAGAACGCACTTCTCAGTCTACTATGCAAGGCCTGATTTGCCTAATAAGCTAATAAGCCAAGTTTTCATGAATTAATTGTTTTTCGGCAACCTAACCTACCTAACCTAACCTAACCTAACTTTTTCCGCTTCCTAACCTAACCTAACCTATAAAGATAGGTTAGGTTAGGTTAGGTAGGGTTGGTTGGGTTCGGTCATATATCTACGTTAATTTTAATTTCAATAAAAAAAAATTGACCTCATACGTAATGAAATGGGTAGCTTTATCATTTCATAAGAAAAAAATTAGAGAAAATATATTAATTCAGGAAAACTTGGCTTATTAGGCAAATCGTGCCTTGAATAGTAGGCCGAGAAGTGCGTTCTGGCTACTAGGTACGACATATATATATATATATATATATATATATATATATATATGTCGTACCTAGTAGCCAGAACTCACTTCTCAGCCTACTATTCAAGGCCCGATTTGCCTAATAAGCCAAGTTTTCCTGAATTAATATATTTACTATAATTTTTTTCTTATGAAATGATAAAGCTACCCTTTTCACTATGTATGAGGTCAATTTTTTTTTATTGGAGTTAAAATTAACGTAGATATATGACCGAACCTAACCAACCCTACCTAACCTAACCTAACCTATATATATAGGTAAGGTTAGGTTAGGTAACCAAAAAAAGCTAGGTTAGGTTAGGTTAGGTAGGTTAGGTAGACGAAAAAACATTAATTCATAAAAACTTGGCTTATTAGGCAAATCGGGCCTTGCATAGTAGGCTGAGAAGTGAGTTCTGGCTACTAGGTACGACATATATATATATATATATATATATATATATATATATATATATATATATATATATATATATATTAGTATATTTTGGTAGCAGTCTTTCCTGTAGACATATATTATTAAATATGACCGAAAAAGTAAGATTAATAATTCTAACACGAATTTTCTATATCTTTCTTACGTTTCTTTTCACTGTTGATGGTAATTCAAAGATCAATTCTCCAAAATTCATTTTTATTTCTAGTCTGACGCAACACTTGAGCGCGTTTCGTAAAACTTATTACATTTTCAAAGACTTTAGTTTACAAACACACAACTGAAACTGAATAGAGCTTACACATCTTCGAGTTTATATCTACATTTGGGTGAGGTGGATGAGGTGAAAACAAACTTTCAACAATGGGTATTAAATGAGTATTAAATTCAAACACAAGACAGAACACGAAACAATGGGTATTGAATGGAAGTAATTGTAGAAAGCCTATTGGTCCATATTTCTTGATGCTTCTATATTGGAGCGGAGTCTTGAAGTGGGTAGAATATAGTTGTGCATTAATTGGCTGTTGATTGCTGGTGTTGACTTCTTGATGTGTAGTGCCTCACAGACGTCAAGCCGCCTGCTATCGCTGTATCTATCGATGATTTCTGTGTTGTTTGCTAAGATTTCTCTGGTGAAGGTTTGTTTGTGGGAAGAGATTATATGTTCCTTAATGGAGCCCTGTTTCTTATGCATCGTTAAACGCCTAGAAAGAGATGTTGTTGTCTTGCCTATATACTGGGTTTTTTGAGGCTTACAGTCCCCAAGAGGGCATTTGAAGGCATAGACGACGTTGGTCTCTTTTAAAGCGTTCTGCTTTGTGTCTGGAGAGTTTCTCATGAGTAGGCTGGCTGTTTTTCTGGTTTTATAGTAAATCGTCAGTTGTATCTTCTGATTTTTGTCTGTAGGGATAACGTTTCTATTGACAATATCTTTCAGGACCCTTTCCTCCGTTTTATGAGCTGTGGAAAAGAAGTTCCTGTAAAATAGTCTAATAGGGGGTATAGGTGTTGTGTTAGTTGTCTCTTCAGAGGTTGCATGGCGTTTCACTTTCGTTCTTATGATGTCTTCCACGAAACCATTGGAGAAGCCGTTGTTGACTAGGACCTGCCTTACCCTACAGAATTCTTCGTCGACTTGCTTCCATTCTGAGCTGTGGCTGAGGGCACGGTACCCATTCAATAATAATAATTTTAATACCCATTCAATACCCATTGTTTCGTGTTCTGTCTTGTGTTTGAATTTAATACCCATTCAATACCCATTGTTGAAAGTTTGTTTTCACCTCATCCACCTCACCCAAATGTAGATATAAACTCGAAGATGTGTAAGCTCTATTCACTACCCACATCCAAGGAGGCAGATTAGACCTAACCTTCGTTTCAGCCTCCCTAAGAGATGCAGCAACATGGTCAGTTGAGCCCACACTCACAAGCGACCACTATGGGGTCCAAATTGATCTTCAGTTAGACCTACCCACCCCACCTCTGCCTCCATCTGAAGCCTGGAACTTTGCTTTAGCAAACTGGGACCGATTTCAAAACCTCATTTCAGAGTGGCAAAGAAACTATGATCTTCCCGAAGACATTATTTAGGCAGAACAAGAATTTGTCAAAGCAATTCAAAGTGCAGCCAACCACTCAATCCCACTGAAAAAACAATCCACCGGACACCATAAGGATCATTGGTACTATTGCGAACGTGTCAAAGAACTCAACCATAGACTCAACAGAACAAGAAAGCTATACAAAAAGCAGCCAGGTGACCGCAACAGGATCTTACTTTGTGAGGTCAAGGAACATGTACATCGAGAGACCAGACAAATAAAAGAACAAAAGTGGCTGGAATGGTGTTCACACCTGAATGAACACACCTCTCTCGGAGAGATGTGGCAGCAAATTCACCGAGCCAAAGGGAATAAAACACCTAAAGCTCCACACCCCAAGGATCCTCATTAGGAAGCCGAAGTACTGGCAACCAGGTTTGCAGAGAGAGCAGCCAGCAATCAGCTTCCACCAGATGTATTAGCAGTACAGACCGGACTAGAGGAAGAAAGGTGGCACAGAATCCTTACAGCATGTGAAGAAGTCTCTGACACTAATGCCCCCTTCACACTGGATGAGCTCAATCGGGCTAAGAAAAACTCCAAGGATACATCCCCTGGAGCCGACAAAATAACCTATAAAATGATTAGAAACCTCGGCCCAGAGGGAGACACTGCATACCTAAGGTTAATTAATTTAGCCTGGACTTCTCAAACTAGACCCTCTGCTTGGAATAGAGCAGACATAGTGCCGATCCCAAAACCCAAAGATCCAGCTAATCCCAGACCCATCTCTCTCCAAAGCTGTGCAGCCAAGACGGCTGACAGAATGGCACTCAGCAGACTGGAGTGGAAAATGCCTAAACTACACCATGATATGTATGCCTATAGAAGAGGGGTTGGCACAGTGGAATGTATTACAACTCTGTTAGCCCACTTGAATGACAGACCAGGAATGCTGATATTCCTGGACCTCGAAAAAGCCTTTGAACTGGCTAGCGCCCCAGCTATTCTCTGCTGCCTCATTGACAAAGAGGTCAGAGGCAACCTGCTCTCCTGGACCAAAAACTGTCTCATAAACAGAGAAGCAAGAGTAAAACTTCATGGCACAGTCTCTGAGTACAAAAGACATGAAAATGGTACACCGCAAGGAGGTATTCTCAGCCCTCTTCTATCCAACTGTTTAATGGAAAGAATAATGAGGTTGAAACTCCCACATCACTGCAGGCTGCTAAACTACGCGGACGACTTTGTCATCATCATATAAGGAAGGGATGCGGCGCGCCTTGCACCCAAATGCTTAGACTGCATCAGTAAAGAGGCAAAACAGATTGGGATCAAACTCAACCCCTCAAAGTCAAAGGCCATGCCCATAAAAATAGCGAAGCCCAACATCCAACTCACAGTACAGGGTCAACCAATAGAATGGGTCGACACCTATCAGTATCTAGGAATCATCCTGGACACACACATGAATTTTAATGCTGAGGTCACATACTTGAGAGAGCGAACTGCGGCCCGGACGGCAATCCTCAGGTCGCTAACCTCCCTTTCTGGAGGAGCCAATCTGCAAGTCCTTCGCACATACTAAGTACAGGTAGTCAGATCAGTGATCGATTATGCTGCACCTGCACTCACAAATCTATCACACCAACAGTGGAAAAAGCTTGAAGTTGCCCAAAACAATGCTATGAGAGCCACACTGGGAGCCCCCATGTGAACCAGGCTTGAAACTCTTAGACTGGAGACGGGTTTGCCCTCTCTACAAGAAAGAATATCACAAAGGACAGCTACAATTATCAGTAAGATAATTATTTCTTCTGATCCAATCCCAGTACGGCAGGCCGTGGTGGTTGGACTAGGCCAAAACAATGGAAACTCTTGGGTTGCAAGAGCAGGAAAAGTCCTAAACAGACTACATTTAAAAAACATGATTCTTGATAGAGAGGGTGATCATCCACACCCAAATTACACTCCTTCCGCGCCGTGGGAAGAGCCTACTTTCAAAATAGTAATAGAAAGTCTCCCAATGAAAAAGGCTGCCTATGATCCGACAATCCGAAGGCGCATAATAGAAGAGCATAGCAGTAGCAGGAGCCACCCACATCTTCACAGACGGATCGGTGGACACAGAAAATGAGAGTGCTGGCGCTGCTCTTTGCACGACCAGCGTTCAGGCATATTGGAGACTGGGAGGACTAGTATCATCAACCCAAACTGAGCTGTTTGCCATACAACAGGCATTCGCATATGTGATTGCACAAAACACTCAAAATGCAATCATACACACAGACTCAAAAGCTGCACTTCAAATACTAGGACAAAAACAGTGGAAAGATAATGTGGAAATAATTACCACCATTTTGTATCTTGGAGCAGTCGCTAAAGGCAAAGGACTCAACATAACTTTAAACTGGATCCCATCCCATATTGGAATCCCATTAAATGAATAAGCTGATGAAATTGCTAAATTGGCAACTCGTCATCCAGTGATACATAAAACAATGCAACCCAGCCTAGAGAACATAAAAAACATCATCACCAAAAAACTCTCACATCTCAACAAAGCCTACCTGCACCAGAGAATAGCTGAAGGTTCGCCATCTGCAACATGGTATCTTCAGGCAACCAAATTAGAAAGGTTAAATATCCCAAAAGGAATCCACAGGGAAATAGCAGTTAGGTTATATAGACTACGTCTAGGTTACAGATGCAACTGGGAGATTGGTGAACCCCGACAGAGAGAGTGCATCTTCTGCCAAACTGTCACAGAATAGCCATTACTTCACTATCTTCTGGAATGTGAAGCAACCAATGACCTTAGAAGAGCTTTAAGAGTTCCTGAATCATGCAGTGGCCACCCTGAAGCCATCAACACAGCCACTCTCCTGGTCAACAAAGGTGTCCAGCAGCTGGACACCCTCATAAAGACTGTGAAGCAGTATCCTCCCCCGCGATAACAGCTAATGGTTAAATGCAACCTCAGAATACTGAGAAAAAAAAATTGTACCACTTACGAGCTATTCATGCCCGTGCCACCTCTTGGGTGACTTAATCTTTATCAATCAATCAGCTCTATTCAGTTTCAGTTGTGTGTTTGTAAACTAAAGTCTTTGAAAATGTAATAAGTTTTACGAAACGCGCTCGTGTCGCGTCAGACACGAAATAAAAATGAATTTTGGAGAATTGATCTTTGAATTACCATCAACAGTGAAAAGAAACGTAAGAGAGATCGAGAAAATTCGTGTTAGAATTATTAATCTTACTTTTTCGGTCATATTTAATAATATATGTCTACAGAAAGACTGCTACCAAAATATACTAATATATATATATATATATATATATATATATATATATATATATATATATATATATATATATATATATATATATATATATATATATACATATATATATATATATATATATATATATATATATATATATATATATATATATATATATATAACTGAAAACTCACACCCCAGAAGTGACTCGAACCCATACTCCCACAACTGGTATGTACAGGGACGCCTTAATCCGCTTGACCATCACGACCGGACATAAGGAAGTGATAGCCGAGGCTATATGAACCACTTCCCCGCCGGCACTCGGATGGTAATCTTGGGCATAGCATTTTATCAAATCACCTCATTCTTTGGGGCACACGTGAGGAACACAAATGCAAACAAGCCTGAATGGTCCCCAGGACTATATACAACTGAAAACTCACACCCCAGAAGTGACTCGAACCCATACTCCCACAACTGGTATGTACAGGGACGCCTTAATCCGCTTGACCATCACGACCGGACATAAGGAAGTGATAGCCGAGGCTATATGAACCACTTCCCCGCCGGCACTCGGATGGTAATCTTGGGCATAGCATTTTATCAAATCACCTCATTCTTTGGGGCACACGTGAGGAACACAAATGCAAACAAGCCTGAATGGTCCCCAGGACTATATACAACTGAAAACTCACACCCCAGAAGTGACTCGAACCCATACTCCCACAACTGGTATGTACAGGGACGCCTTAATCCGCTTGACCATCACGACCGGACATAAGGAAGTGATAGCCGAGGCTATATGAACCACTTCCCCGCCGGCACTCGGATGGTAATCTTGGGCATAGCATTTTATCAAATCACCTCATTCTTTGGGGCACACGTGAGGAACACAAATGCAAACAAGCCTGAATGGTCCCCAGGACTATATACAACTGAAAACTCACACCCCAGAAGTGACTCGAACCCATACTCCCACAACTGGTATGTACAGGGACGCCTTAATCCGCTTGACCATCACGACCGGACATAAGGAAGTGATAGCCGAGGCTATATGAACCACTTCCCCGCCGGCACTCGGATGGTAATCTTGGGCATAGCATTTTATCAAATCACCTCATTCTTTGGGGCACACGTGAGGAACACAAATGCAAACAAGCCTGAATGGTCCCCAGGACTATATACAACTGAAAACTCACACCCCAGAAGTGACTCGAACCCATACTCCCACAACTGGTATGTACAGGGACGCCTTAATCCGCTTGACCATCACGACCGGACATAAGGAAGTGATAGCCGAGGCTATATGAACCACTTCCCCGCCGGCACTCGGATGGTAATCTTGGGCATAGCATTTTATCAAATCACCTCATTCTTTGGGGCACACGTGAGGAACACAAATGTCCGGTCGTGATGGAACACAAATGTTCCTTATGTCCGGTCGTGATGGTCAAGCGGATTAAGGCGTCCCTGTACATACCAGTTGTGGGAGTATGGGTTCGAGTCACTTCTGGGGTGTGAGTTTTCAGTTGTATATAGTCCTGGGGACCATTCAGGCTTGTTTGCATTTGTGTTCCTCACGTGTGCCCCAAAGAATGAGGTGATTTGATAAAATGCTATGCCCAAGATTACCATCCGAGTGCCGGCGGGGAAGTGGTTCATATAGCCTCGGCTATCACTTCCTTACGTCCGGTCGTGATGGTCAAGCGGATTAAGGCGTCCCTGTACATACCAGTTGTGGGAGTATGGGTTCGAGTCACTTCTGGGGTGTGAGTTTTCAGTTGTATATAGTCCTGGGGACCATTCAGGCT
>NW_027189133.1:2485119-2517870 GCF_040958095.1 Procambarus clarkii
TTCTAGGAAATCTGCTGATGATTGTAGACTATACTTACTTGGAGTGTATGGAGTTAGGAGTTCATTGAGTCTTTTTGCCAGGTGAACTGGCATTGTGAGAAAGTATTGAGAAAGATGTTACAATGCGAAACTGAAAAACAGTAATTCAGGAACAGAGGTATTAGGACTGAGAGGTAGGAGACATCTCTACATGGAACATGCTGTAGAACACAAGCCTACGGGGGAACCAGATGTAGGAAACATCTGTACATGGTAGATGTTGTAGAACACTAGCCAATGGGGAATCAGACGTAGGAAACATCTCTTATTATTGGTAGATGTTGTAGCAAGCCTATGGGGGTTACCTTGAGGTGATTGACTTACCTTGAAGTGGTTGGTTTACCTTGAGGTAGTTTCGGGGCTTAGCGTCCCCGCGGCCCAGTCGTCGACCATGCCTCCTCCAGACGTAAGAAACCAGACGTAGGAAGCATTTCCAAAAGGAAGATGTTGTAAAACACAAACCTACGGGGACCTAGAGGTAGGAGACATCTCTACAAGGAACACGTAGAACACATACCAACGGAACACTAGAGGTAGTAGACATCTCTACAAGGAACATGTAGAACACAGACCTGTGGGGAACTATAGGCAGTAGACATCTCTACAAGGAACATGTAGAACACAAACCTGTGGGGAACTAGAGGTAGTAGACATCTCTACAAGGAACATGTAGAACACAAACCTGTGGGGAACTAGAGGTAGTAGACATCTCTACAAGGAACATGTAGAACACAAACCTGTGGGGAACTAGAGGTAGTAGACATCTCTACAAGGAACATGTAGAACACAAACCTGTGGGGAACTAGAGGTAGTAGACATCTCTACAAGGAACATGTAGAACACAAACCTGTGGGGAACTAGAGGTAGTAGACATCTCTACAAGGAACATGTAGAACACAAACCTGTGGGGAACTAGAGGTAGTAGACATCTCTACAAGGAACATGTAGAACACAAACCTGTGGGGAACTAGAGGTAGTAGACATCTCTACAAGGAACATGTAGAACACAAACCTGTGGGGAACTAGAGGTAGTAGACATCTCTACAAGGAACATGGTGTAAAACACAAATATTCAAGGAATAATATGAATAGGACATATGTGAAGGAGAAGTATTGAGAGGAAAAGCAAGTAGGAAATATTTAAGAGGTGAGGAACAACATTATGATGTTTCAAATGACGAAAATTTAGAAATGGTGACACGAGGTTTAATTAGGATATGTTGACATTATGTCTAATAACATTGTCTTCATGTGTTTTATCATAAAATTGTTTTCCTGTATTATCACATGTAATACTGTTTTCTCTGGTAACAGCCTGGCACTCTCCTGAGTCAGCATGGAGGAACGTGACACAAGGAGGACACACCCGGCTCGCTCACCAGCTTCTGCAGAGAAACATAACAGGTACCCATAATATCTCTTGTAAGTTGCACCTTCAGTATTGAACTTGAGATTTTATATCCCGTCTTTCCCACTGACGGTCGTCAAATGGATTGACTCCTGTCCAACATTTTTATCTCACAAATATATATTAACTTGTGATTATTATGGTATATTGAGATTCAGATTTGTGTGCAGGTACTAGAAACTGCTGACTTATTTCTGTGTCATGCACATGTGTTGTGTAAATGTGTTTACTGTGTAAACACATTTTACGGGCGAGGAGGAAGGAGAAGGAGGGCAAGGAGGAAGAGGAGGAAAGAAGGAGGAGGATAAGGGCGAGGAAGAAGTAAAAGGAGGAGGAGGGCAAGGAGGGAGGAATCAGAAGGACGAGGTGGAAAGAGGAGAGCGAGGAGGAAGGAAGGAGAATAGCAAAGATGAAGGAGGAGGGCTAGGTGGAAGGAGGAGGAGGAGGAGGAAGGAGGAGGAGCAGGGCGAGGAGGAAGGAGAAGGAGGAGGGAGAAGAGGAAGGGTGAGGATTAGGGTGATGAGGAAGGAAGAGGAGGAGAGCGAAGAGGAAGGAGGAGGAGGGAAAGGAGAAGAAGAAGGGCGAGGAACAAGGAGGAGGAGGAGGAAGGCGAGGCGGAAGGAGGAGGAGGAGGAGGGCGAGAAGGAAGGAAGGGGAGGAGGGCTAGGAGGAAGGAGGAAGGAAGAGGACGAGGAGGAAGGAGGAGGAGCAGGGCAAGGAGGGAGGAGGAGAAGGAAGGAGGAGGAGCAGGGCAAGGAGGGAGGAGGAGAAGGAAGGAGGAGGAGCAGGGCAAGGAGGAAGGAGGTGGAGCAAAGCAAGGAGGAAGGACGAGGTGGAAGGAAAAGGAGGAGGAGGGCAAGGAGGAAGTAAGGAGGAGGAGGAGGGCGAGGAAGAAAGAAGGAGAAGAAGGAGGAGAAGGAGGGCAAGGAGGAAGGAGGAAGGTTTTGGAGTGCGAGGAAGAAGGAGGAGGAGGGCGAGAACGAAGGAGGAGGAGGAGGAGGAGGGCGACGAGGAAGAAGGAAGAGGAGCAGGGCAAGGAGGAAGGAGGAGCAGGGAAAGGAGGAAGGAGGAAGAGCAGGGCAACGAACAAGGAGGAAGAGCAGACCGAGGAGGAAGGAGGACAAGCAGGGCGAGGAGGAAGGAAGGAGGAGGACAGCAGAGAAGAAGGAGGAGGAGCAGACTGAGGAGGAAGGAGGAGGGCAAGGGGGAGGAGGGCGAGGAGGAAGGAGGAAGAGGATTGCGAGGAGGAGGAGGGCGAGGAGGATTAGGGTGAGGAGGAAGGAGAAGGATGATGGCGAGGAGGAAGGAAGAGGACGAGGATTAAAGAGGAGAAGCAGATCGAGGAGGGCAAGGAGGAAGGAGGAGGAGAAGGGCAAGGAGAAAGTAGGAGGAGCAGGACAACGAACAAGGAGGAGGAGCAGGGCAAGGTGGAAGGAGGATGTGGGCAAGGAGGAAGGAGGAGAGCGAGGAGGAAGGAAGGAGGAGGAGCTGGGAGAGTGGGACAGAAGGAGGAGGAGGAGGAGAAGGAGGGCGAGGAGGAAGGAAAGAAGAGGAGGAGGGTAATTAGGAGGAGGAGGGCGAGGAGAAGGAGGAGAGGAGCGAGGAGGAAGGAGGAGGAGGAGGGCAAGGAGGAAGGAGGAGGAGGAGGGCGAGGAGAAAGGAGGAGGAGCAGGGGAACGAAGAAGGAAAAAGAGCAGGGCAAGGAGGAGGAACATAGCCAGGAGGAGTAGGGCAAGGAGGAGCAGGGAAAGGAGGATGAGGGCAAGGAGGAGGAGGGCGAGGAGGAAGGAGGAGGAGGAGGAGGAGGAGGAGGAGAAGGGCGAAGAGGAAGGAGGAAGAGGAAAAGAGCGAGGAGGAAGTAAGGAGGAGGATGAGGAGGAAGGAGGAGAATGAGGAGAAGGGCCAGGAAGAAGGAGGAGGAGGACGGCAAGGAGGAAGGAGGAGGAGCAGACCGAGGAGGAAGGAGGAGAAGCAGAGCGAGGAGGAATGAGGAGGAGGGCGATCAGGAAGGAGGAGGAGCAGGGCAAGAAGGAAGGAGGAGGAGTAGGTCAAGGAGGAGGAGGGCAAAGGGGAGGAGGGCAAGGAGGAAGGCGGAGGAGAAGGAGGACGAGGAGGAAAGAAGAAGGGGGAGGAGGAGGAGGGCGTGGAGGAAAGGAGGGGGAGGAGGAATGAGAAGGAGGCGAGCGAAGAGGAAGGAGGAGAACAGGGCGAGAAGGAAGGAGGAGGAGGGCGATTGGGAAGGAGGAGGAGCAGGGCAAGGGTGGCTATGAGGCGGAGTAGGGCAAGGAGGAGGAGGAGGGCATCGAGGAAGGAGGGCGAGGAGGAAGGAAGGATTGAGTAGGAGGAGGAGGAGGAGGAAGGAGTATGAGGAGGGCGAGGAGGAAGGAGGAGGAGGAGGGCGAGGAGGAAAGAGGAGGAAGGAGGAGGAGAAGAAGGAGGAGGAGGGCGAGGAGGAAGGAGGAGAAGGAGGAAGGAGAAGGGCGAGGAGGAAGGAGGAGGAGGAGGAGGGCGAGGAGGAAGGAGCAGGAGGAGGACGGTGAGGAGGAAGGAGGAGGAGGAGGAGGAAGGCGAGGAGGAAGTAGGAGGTGGTGGAGGAGGAGGGTGAGGAGGAAGGAGGAGCGCATGGAGTGTGGGGAAATATGGCTCTAGTTTAATTCTAATAAATGTATAATTCTATAAATGCAAAATAAAGATTAAATCTGAGATAGCTGGAATGACCAGAATGTGCTGTTACATGAGAGAACCAGTGACATGGATCTCTATGATCATGTGTAATTAGTTAATATTCTATTCTGCAGTGACTGTAAATTCTATACATGCTAGAACCAGCTTCTCATGACACATTTTGTGGGGTTTTCTATGAGGTTAGTCTACGTGAAACATATATTATATGATTATAATAATGATAATATGCATACACGTAGATTAAATAAAATGTAATGCAAAAAATACTACTGCACGATAAAGATTAATAATAAATAATCAGTGCAATATAGTATGTATGATTCTTACACTGAGAGAGAACTATCTACAATAAGAACTAATTAAATCTCAGCTGTGACAGAGGAACGTAGTTGACGTCCAATCTCTACAACAGTCTGGAATCAATCCTGAGATAATGATCCTTGAAACACGTGACCGTAGCGGACGCTGCGGTCTCGCCTACACTGGTACTCCAGCTGAAATGCATATATTATGTAAATTCCACTCCAAACCTAGAATCATTCTATATTAGTAAATTCTAAATGGATCCGGGGACTATCCGTACACTTACGTAGGTTTTGGTGTCGCCAAACATCGTAACGAACAGGGAGGTAACCTAATTCTATTTTAAAGGCCTCTAAAAACAATTAAGGATACTTATCTTCCCTGCCGAACGTGGTGTCCGTAAGATTGAAGTTGCCGGATCAGTCTGTAGATGGCCAGATGATCCTAAATTATGACTAATCTTGATAAGCAGACTTCAGAACACCTATACAACGGCGGTTGTCTCGTGTGTCTCTCTTGCCAGTATGGCGAATTCTCTCCCTTCCTGCTCGAAAGTCGCGCATGCGCATAGCTCCCAGTAGGGGTTCCGAGCATAAATTATATGGAGGGAAATGCGTTGTGACAAACATTTACGTCACAATAAATGTATTATGTGGCGACTCCTCTTTTCTCGTGATGTAATCAATTAATTTAGACGATATTAAATGAACGAGAAAAGGTCTGGAGTGGAGATACAATTTATCATTATATTCACTGACACAGCAAATCGTGGCCGCATAAATTAATTCCCGTAAACAATGATAAATTTATTAACAAAAAGTGAATCAAATAATAAATGCTTATCCTTATTAAAAGACAAAATAAGGCTAGATTGTACTGGGTATGTTAATATGAAATGTTTCTGGTGGCTAGCTGACTGACGCAACATTTCCACGATTCTAAGGAAAATTATATGACGCTCCACATCCTAATGCAATGAATTCAGTGATGCTAAACTACGGATTAATAGTGTTAGTTAATTATTACACTTAGTACAGGAAATACATCCCATTGTACTAAGGATTATTAAATGAGTATTGAATGATTAAGAAGCCTAATACAGGAAATACATCCTATTGTAGTAAGGATGCGAAATAATTGTTGGAAGTTTACAACAAGAAAGAAGGAGGAGGGCGTGGAGGAATGGGGGAGGAGGGCGAGGAGGAAGGAGGAGGAGAAGGGTGAAGAGGAAGGAGGAGCAGGGCAAGGAGGAAGGAGAAGGAACAGGGCCAGGAGGAAGGAGGAGGAGCAGGGCCAGGAGGAAGGAGGAGGAACAGGGCAAGGAGGAAGGAGAAGGAACAGGGCCAGGAGGAAGGAGGAGGAACAGGGCCAGGAGGAAGGAGGAGGAACAGGGCAAGGAGGAAGGAGGAGCAGGGCCAGGAGGAAGGAGGAGGAACAGGGCAAGGAGGAAGGAGAAGGAACAGGGCCAGGAGGAAGGAGGAGGAACAGGGCCAGGAGGAAGGAGGAGGAACAGGGCAAGGAGGAAGGAGGAGCAGGGCAAGGAGGAAGGAGAAGGAACAGGGCCAGGAGGAGAAGCAGGGCAAGGAGGATGAAGAGAATACTATTCTCTTCATACTATTCTATATATACTATTCTCTTCATATACTATTCACAAGTAGGAAGGAGGAGGAAATGGGCGAGAAGGCAGGACGAGGAGCATTGCAAGGTGGAGGAGAAGGGCAAGGAGGAAGGAGGAGGAGGAGGGCGAGAAGGAAGGAAGAAGGAGGAGGGAAAGGAGGAAGGAAGGAAGGAGGAGGAGGGAAAGGACGAAGGAAGGAAGGAGGAGGAGGGTAAGGAGGAAGGAAGGAAGATTAAAAGGGCGAGAAGGAAGGAAGGAGGAGGAGGGTGAAGCAGAAGGAGGAGGAGGAAGAGGGCGAAGCGGAAGGAGGAGGAGGAAGGAGTGTAACTGAAGTTGTTTTAAAATAAGTAATTGTAGGGGATGCAGTGGTATACGCTCTTGTACAAGAATTGGAGTCAGGCGGTAGTTGACCTGACTCGGGAACCATGGAGTATCTCTCCTGGGATTAGCGGTTAGGATTACAAAAGCCTCTGTCTTAAGCAACGTATAATGAATTATTTTACAGAATTCAGAAATTTAGAGAAATTCAAGTCTTCATTCATATTGTATACAATAGAATTCCTGTTCCAGTATCAAGAGTATTCTCAATAGTCAGAATACTGAATAAGTCACCTTCAGTGACATCACTAGTTAGGACTAGCCTCTGACATGGATTAATTTTGGCGACCCTGGTC
This sequence comes from Procambarus clarkii, assembly GCF_040958095.1. NCBI lineage: Eukaryota > Metazoa > Arthropoda > Malacostraca > Decapoda > Cambaridae > Procambarus > Procambarus clarkii. The sequence continues at coordinate 2,491,847 of NW_027189133.1, forward strand.
AAGGGTCACCAAAGCCTTCCACAGTTAGTAATTCTCAAAGGTCAAATAGCCATATTGTAATTGGAAATAACTTTTCCCTAAGATGCCTGTGCAATTACCTTCAGTTTAAAAGAGTTCAACCAAATAATTAGCTTGTTATTTGTATTTTATTATTTCCATTTTTGAATGTGTCCATGTCCTGGTCACGTGGTCTCCAGGAGTCTAAAGTTTTAGTTGGGCCGCAAGCCTAACAAAGGTTAAGAGTTTATTTATCTCTTTTGTTGCTATAATTCTCACACTTAATGTAGATTCTTCCCCCTTTTCCACGTAATTTGGGGATCAAGCCCCAAGGTTGTCATGATCGATTAATTGGTCCAGACCCCAACTGATTGACGCTTCAGGTTAATGGTCTGGTTGTGGCGGCGTAAAGGGATCCCTTGAGTTTGCTAGAAAACCTGGTGCGACGTCACGTGTCTGTAGAAGCTTAGCCGATCAAATGGCTAAGACCACGCCAGTAAGCATCTTCACGGGCAGGATGGTGGACAGAGTAGAACCAATACAGTCCCGTGTTACAATGGTAGGCAGCGGAGTTTCAATAATTTCTTAAAAATTATTGAAGCCTCACGCGTCTTTCCGTTAGGTCATGCTGCATGGTCAGAGATCAGCCGGGGGCTACGCGTTAAGTTCGCAGGAAGCATATGTAGTGTGATTTGCATAGAGTAGGCGATTCTATAGCCTCGTGGAGTGCTGGTAGTTTTAAGTTAGGCTGTTAAGTTAGGCAGTTAAGTTGAGGACCACCTACATTGAGTGGACAAGGTATATTACTCGACCTCCTCCAATTAATGTAAGGGTTTCATGTGGATGCCACATATGACAGTAGTTCTGGGTTGAACTGTCAGGGGCAGTGTTTTTTGTTGGACGCCACGAGGGTACTGTAAGGGTCTGCGGGCGGGCAAGTGTGGACGACCCTAAAGCTAGGTGTTACGGTTAATTCATGAAGATGGTCCCGGCTATTTAGGGATGAGTGAGTAACGTGGTTGGCAACCGGATAGATGACTAGTGATCGCACACTAGTCATTGTCGATTCAGATCTAGTCATAGCGATTCTCGTGCATGCAGCTTTCTGTACGGGGTTGATCCAGTGGTCAGGGTCACTAGGATTCGGACAATTGGTTAATGGGTAGGGAAAAGCTATAGGTTAAATCGAGTTCCTTAAATTATATATGAAGTTCCTCTTAATATTTTTAAGTTTTCCCCCTTAGTATATTTGTGTGTTCCTAGGATAGATAGCTAGAATTAAGATTTTCGTCGTGTGGTGCTGCGGTTTTGCTTACACGTGGTCGTGGTGCGGTGCAGAAGCCGTGTGCGAATTTTTTCCAAGTCCACTGGGCTGCAATTTCGGGTTAATTGCGGAAAATTCGAATCGTGTGTGTAATCAATGCAAGTTCGTTCAGTGTTGTTCAGTACACTTCGCCGGTTAGGAGAAATATTTGCTTTTTTATCGATTTTAACGCGTTTCCCCCGTTTTGGGAGATAGAATTTTTAAGTTTGGTTGTCCAAACCTCAGTTTGAGTCCAGTTTGGTTGCAAACCTCAGATTTTGGCAGAAATTTGGATTAGCGTGACAAATGCATGTCCCATGTGTTAGTTTTCTTCTTTATTGCGGGCTATTAACGTTATGCTAGTTTAAAAGTTGTAAATTAAAAATTGTAATTTAAAGCGTTTAAGCGAATTTGGCATTAGAGTCTGTATTTATTTTGCGGGTTGACTCGACACAGAGTTCAATGCTAAGTTTTTAAAATTATTCTAGCACCATCTCGCCCAAGCGCATAGCAAGTTGTTTCTCGAATATAGCCATTCAATTAACGTAACTAAATTTATTTAACGTAAAATATATTATTTGAATTTTTTATGGTAATCCCTTTTTGTCATAGTATTCAGTAGAGTAAACTCTATCTTTCATCTCTTTAATGCCGAATGTGGGTCACCTGTAACGAGTGCAAAGAATTTCATTCATTTCGCCTGGGGTCTGGGGTGACAAAGACACCTGTCAGCGCCTTGTCTAAACAACGCGTTGATGTATGGCGGTTCGCTGGATAGAAACTTTTCTTTTCTTAGTTTCGAAATATATAAGAACAAACAGAGAACTGGTGCATGTATGTTTTTTTGTTTGTTGATTGTTATGGGGTTGTGAGGTGCATTGATTTGCCACATGGGACAGGAGACGAGTCTCAGTGTGGGGGAATATAGTAAACATACATGTTTTCCATGGATGCACAAGCGACTCCACGCTCCCAACCCCACCCCCCACAACCCCAACCCCTCCCGACATGTCCACCCCACGCAACTCCATGTCCATCCTACGCCCAGGCCGCCCCATGTCCACCTTACCCCCAGGCCGCCCCATGTCCACCTTACCCCCAGGCCGCCCCATGTCCACCTTACCCCCAGGCAGCCCCATGTCCATCCTACCCCCAGGCCGCCCCATGTCCATCCTACCCCCAGGCCGCCCCATGTCCACCTTACCCCCAGGCCGCCCCATGTCCACCTTACCCCAGGCCGCCCTATGTCCACCTTACCCCCAGGCTGCCCCATGTACATCCTACCCCCAGGCCGCCCCATGTCCACCTTACCCCCAGGCCGCCCTATGTCCACCTTACCCCCAGGCCGCCCCATGTCTACCTTACTCCCAGGCCGCCCAATGTCCACCTTACCCCCAGGCTGCCCCATGTACATCCTACCCCCAGGCCGCCCCATGTCCACCTTACCCCCAGGCCGCCCTATGTCCACCTTACCCCCAGGCCGCCCCATGTCCACCTTACCCCCAGGCCGCCCTATGTCCACCTTACCACCAGGCCGCCCCATGTCCACCTTACCCTCAGGCCGCCCTATGTCCACCTTACCCCCAGGCCGCGCCATGTCCACCTTACCCCCAGGCCGCCCTATGTCCACCTTACCCCCAGGCCGCCCCATGTCCACCTTACCCCCAGGCCGCCCTATGTCCATCCTACCCCCAGGCCGCCCCATGTCTACCTTACCCCCAGGCCGCCCTATGTCCACCTTACCCCCAGGCCGCCCCATGTCCACCTTACCCCCAGGCCGCTCTATGTCCATCCTACCCCCAGGCCGCCCCATGTCTACCTTAACCCCAGGCCGCCCCATGTCCACCTTACCCCAAGGCCGCCCCATGTCCACCTTACCCCCAGGCTGCCCCATGTCCACCTTATCCCCAGGCCGCCCCATGTCCATCCTACCCCCAGGCCGCCCCATGTCCATCCTACCCCCAGGCCGCCCCATGTCCATCCTACCCCCAGGCCGCCCCATGTCCATCCTACCCCCAGGCCGCCCCATGTCCATCCTAACCCCAGGTTGCCCCATGTCCATCCTACCCCCAGGCCGCCCCATGTCCATCCTACCCGCAGGCTGCCCCATGTCCATCCTACCCCCAGGCTGCCCCATGTCCATCCTACCCCCAGGCCGCCCCATGTCCATCCTACCCCCAGGCTGCCCCATGTCCATCTTACCCCCAGGCTGCCCCATGTCCATCCTACCCCCAGGCCGCCACATGTCCACCTTACCCCCAGGCCGCCACATGTCCATCCTACCCCCAGGCCGCCCCATGTCCATCCTACCCCCAGGCCGCCCCATGTCCACCTTACCCCCAGGCTGCCCCATGTCCACCTTACCCCCAGGCCGCCCCATGTCCAACTTACCCCCAGGCCGCCCCATGTCCACCTTACCCCCAGGCCGCCCCATGTCCACCTTACCCCAGGCCACCCCATGTCCACCTTACTCCAAGGCCGCCCCATGTCCACCTTACCCCCAGGCCGCCCCATGTCCACCTTACCCCCAGGCCGCCCCATGTCCACCTTACCCCCAGGCCGCCCCATGTCCATCCTACCCTCAGGCCGCCCCATGTCCACCTTACCCCCAGGCCGCCCCATGTCCATCCTACCCCCAGGCCGCCCCATGTCCATCCTACCCCCAGGCCGCCCATGTCCACCTTACCTCCAGGCCGCCCCTTGTCCATCCTACCCCAAGGCCGCCCCATGTCCACCTTAACCCCAGGCCGCCCCATGTCCATCCTACCCCCAGGCCGCCCCATGTCCATCCTACCCCCCAGGCCACCCCATGTCCACCTTACCCCCAGGCCGCCCCATGTCTATCCTACCCCCAGGCCGCCCCATGTCCATCCTACCCCCAGGCCGCCCCATGTCCACCATACCCCCAGGCCGCCCCATGTCCACCTTACCCCCAGGCCGCCCCATGTCCACCTTACCCCCAGGCCGCCCCATGTCCACCTTACCCCCAGGCCGCCCCATGTCCATCCTACCCCAGGCCGCCCCATGTCCACCTTACCCCCAGGCTGCCCCATGTCCATCCTAACCCCAGGCTGCCCCATGTCCATCCTACCCCCAGGCCGCCCCATGTCCACGTTACCCCGAGGCCGCCCTATGTCCACCTTACCCCCAGGCCGCCCCATGTCCACCTTACCCCCAGGCTGCCCCATGTCCACCTTAGCCCCAGGCCGCCCCAGGTCCACCTTACCCCCAGGCCGCCCCATGTCCACCTTACCCCCAGGCCGCCCAATGTCCACCGTACCCCCAGGCTGCCCCATGTCCACCTTACCCCCAGGCTGCTCCATGTCCATCTTACCCCCAGGCCGCCCCATGTCCACCTTACCCCCAGGCCGCCCCATGTCCACCTTACCCCCAGGCCGCCCCATGTCCACCTTACCCCCAGGCTGCCCCATGTCCACCTTACCCCCAGGCCGCCCCATGTCCACCTTACCCCCAGGCCGCCCCATGTCCACCTTACCCCCAGGCCGCCCCATGTCCACCTTACCCCCAGGCCGCCCCATGTAAATCCTACCCTCAGGCCGCCCCATGTCCACCTTACCCCCAGGCCGCCCCATGTCCATCCTACCCCCTGGCCGCCCCATGTCCATCCTACCCCCAGGCCGCCCATGTCCACCTTACCTCCAGGCCGCCCCATGTCCATCCTACCCCCAGGCTGCCCCATGTCCACCTTAACCCCAGGCCGCCCCATGTCCATCCTACCCCCAGGCCGCCCCATGTCCATCCTACCCCCCAGGCCGCCCCATGTCCACCTTACCCCCAGGCCGCCCCATGTGTATCCTACCCCAAGGCCGCCCCATGTCCATCCTACCCCCAGGCCGCCCCATGTCCACCATACCCCCAGGCCGCTCCATGTCCACCTTACCCCCAGGCCGCCCCATGTCCACCTTACCCCCAGGCCGCCCCATGTCCACCTTACCCCCCAGGCCGCCCCATGTCCATCCTACCCCAGGCCGCCCCATGTCCACCTTACCCCCAGGCTGCCCCATGTCCATCCTACCCCCAGGCCGCCCCATGTCCACGTTACCCCCAGGCCGCCCTATGTCCACCTTACCCCCAGGCCGCCCCATGTCCACCTTACCCCCAGGCTGCCCCATGTCCACCTTACCCCCAGGCCGCCCCATGTCCACCTTACCCCCAGGCCGCCCCATGTCCACCTTACCCCCAGGCCGCCCCATGTCCACCTTACCCCAGGCTGCCCCATGTCCACCTTACCCCCAGGCCGCCCCATGTCCATCCTACCCCCAGGCTGCCCCATGTCCATCCTACCCCCAGGCCGCCCCATGTCCACCTAACCCCAGGCTGCCCCATGTCCATCCTACCCCCAGGCTGCCCCATGTCCATCCTACCCCCAGGCCGCCCCATGTCCATCCTACCCCCAGGCCGCCCCATGTCCACCTTACCCCCAGGCCGCCCCATGTCCATCCTACCCCCAGGCCGCCCCATGTCCATCCTACCCCCAGGTCGCCCCATGTCCATCCTACCCCCAGGCCGCCCCATGTCCATCCTACCCCCAGGCCGCCCCATGTCCATCCTACCCCCAGGCTGCCCCATGTCCATCCTACCCCCAGGCCGCCCCATGTCCATCCTACCCCCAGGCTGCCCCATGTCCATCCTACCCCCAGGCTGCCCCATGTCCATCCTACCCCCAGGCCGCCCCATGTCCATCCTACCCCCAGGCTGCCCCATGTCCATCCTTACCCCCAGGCTGCCCCATGTCCATCCTACCCCCAGGCCGCCCCATGTCCACCTTACCCCCAGGCCGCCCCATGTCCATCCTACCCCCAGGCCGCCCCATGTCCATCCTACCCCCAGGCCGCCCCATGTCCACCTTACCCCCAGGCTGCCCCATGTCCACCTTACCCCCAGGCCGCCCCATGTCCACCTTACCCCCAGACCGCCCCATGTCCACCTTACCCCCAGGCCGCCCCATGTCCACCTTACCCCAGGCCACCCCATGTCCACCTTACCCCAAGGCCGCCCCATGTCCACCTTACCCCCAGGCCGCCCCATGTCCACCTTACCCCCAGGCCGCCCCATGTCCACCTTACCCCCAGGCCGCCCCATGTCCATCCTACCCCCAGGCCGCCCCATGTCCACCTTACCCCCAGGCCGCCCCATGTCCATCCTACCCCCAGGCCGCCCCATGTCCATCCTACCCCCAGGCCGCCCATGTCCACCTTACCTCCAGGCCGCCCCATGTCCATCCTACCCCCAGGCCGCCCCATGTCCACCTTAACCCCAGGCCGCCCCATGTCCATCCTACCCCCAGGTCGCCCCATGTCCATCCTACCCCCAGGCCGCCCCATGTCCACCTTACCCCCAGGCCGCCCCATGTCCTATCCTACCCCCAGGCCGCCCCATGTCCATCCTACCCCCAGGCCGCCCCATGTCCACCATACCCCCAGGCCGCCCCATGTCCACCTTACCCCCAGGCCGCCCCATGTCCACCTTACCCCCAGGCCGCCCCATGTCCACCTTACCCCCAGGCCGCCCCATGTCCATCCTACCCCAGGCCGCCCCATGTCCACCTTACCCCCAGGCTGCCCTATGTCCATCCTAACCCCAGGCTGCCCCATGTCCATCCTACCCTCAGGCCGCCCCATGTCCTCCGTTACCCCCCGGCCGCCCTATGTCCACCTTACCCCCAGGCCGCCCCATGTCCACCTTACCCCCAGGCTGCCCCACGTCCACCTTAGCCCCAGGCCGCCCCATGTCCACCTTACCCCCAGGCCGCCCCATGTCCACCTTACCCCCAGGCCGCCCAATGTCCACCGTACCCCCAGGCTGCCCCATGTCCACCTTACCCCCAGGCTGCTCCATGTCCATCCTTACCCCCAGGCCGCCCCATGTCCACCTTACCCCCAGGCCGCCCCATGTCCACCTTACCCCCAGGCCGCCCCATGTCCACCTTACCCCCAGGCTGCCCCATGTCCACCTTACCCCCATGGCCGCCCCATGTCCACCTTACCCCCAGGCCGCCCCATGTCCACCTTACCCCCAGGCCGCCCCATGTCCACCTTACCCCCAGGCCGCCCCATGTCCATCCTACCCTCAGGCCGCCCCATGTCCACCTTACCCCCAGGCCGCCCCATGTCCATCCTACCCCCAGGCCGCCCTATGTCCATCCTACCCCCAGGCCGCCCCATGTCCACCTTACCTCCAGGCCGCCCCATGTACCATCCTACCCCCAGGCTGCCCCATGTCCACCTTAACCCCAGGCCGCCCCATGTCCATCCTACCCCCAGGCCGCCCCATGTCCATCCTACCCCCAGGCCGCCCCATGTCCACCTTACCCCCAGGCCGCCCCATGTCCTATCCTACCCCCAGGCCGCCCCATGTCCATCCTACCCCCAGGCCGCCCCATGTCCACCATACCCCCAGGCCGCCCCATGTCCACCTTACCCCCAGGCCGCCCCATGTCCACCTTACCCCCAGGCCGCCCCATGTCCACCTTACCCCCAGGCCGCCCCATAGTCCATCCTACCCCAGGCCGCCCCATGTCCATCCTTACCCCCAGGCTGCCCCATGTCCATCCTACCCCCAGGCTGCCCCATGTCCATCCTACCCCCAGGCCGCCCCATGTCCACCTTACCCCCAGGCCGCCCCTATGTCCACCTTACCCCCAGGCCGCCCCATGTCCACCTTACCCCCAGGCTGCCCCATGTCCACCTTACCCCCAGGCCGCCCCATGTCCACCTTACCCCCAGGCCGCCCCATGTCCACCTTACCCCCAGGCCGCCCCATGTCCACCTTACCCCCAGGCTGCCCCATGTCCACCTTACCCCCAGGCCGCCCCATGTCCATCCTACCCCCAGGCCGCCCCATGTCCACCTTACCCCCAGGCCGCCCCATGTCCATCCTTACCCCCAGGCTGCCTCATGTCCACCTTACCCCCAGGCCGCCCCATGTCCACCTTACCCCCAGGCTGCCCCATGTCCATCTTACCCCCAGGCTGCCCCATGTCCACCTTACCCCCAGGCCGCCCCATGTCCACCTTACCCCCAGGCCGCCCCATGTCCACCTTACCCCAGGCCGCCCCATGTCCACCTTACCCCCAGGCTGCCCCATGTCCACCTTACCCCCAGGCTGCCCCATGTCCATCCTTACCCCCAGGCTGCCCCATGTCCACCTTACCCCCAGGCCGCCCCATGTCCATCCTACCCCCAGGCCGCCCCATGTCCATCCTACCCCCAGGCTGCCCCATGTCCATCCTACCCCCAGGCCGCCCCATGTCCACCTTACCCCCAGGCCGCCCCATGTCCACCTTACCCCCAGGCCGCCCCATGTCCAGCCTACCCCCAAGGCCGCCCCATGTCCACCTTACCCCCAGGCCGCCCCATGTCCACCTTACCCCCAGGCCGCCCCATGTCCACCTTACCCCCAGGCCGCCCCATGTCCATCCTACCCCCAGGCCGCCCCATGTCCATCCTACCCCCAGGCCGCCCCATATCCACCTTACCCCCTGGCTGCCCCATGTCCATCCTACCCCCAGGCTGCCCCATGTCCATCCTACCCCCAGGCCGCCCTATGTCAACCTAACCCCAAGGCTGCCCCATGTCCATCCTACCCCCAGGCTGCCCCATGTCCATCCTACCCCCAGGCCGCCCCATGTCCACCTTACCCCCAGGCCGCCCCATGTCCATCCTACCCCCAGGCCGCCCCATGTCCACCTTACCCCCAGGCCGCCCTATGTCCGTCCTACCCCCAGGCCGACCCATATCCACCTTACCCCCAGCCACCCCATGTCCATCCTACCCCCAGGCCGCCCCATGTCCACCTTACCCCCAGCCACTCCATGTCCACCTTACCCCCAGGCCGCCCCATGTCCACCTTACCCCCAGCCACCCCATGTCCATCCTACCCCCAGGCCGCCCCATGTCCACCTTACCCCCAGGCCGCCCCATGTCCATCCTACCCCCAGGCCGCCCCATGTCCATCCTACCCCCAGGCCGCCCCATGTCCACCTTACCTCCAGGCCGCCCCATGTCCATCCTACCCCCAGGCCGCCCCATGTCCACCTTACCCCCAGGCCACTCCATGTCCATCCTACCCCCAGGCCGCCCCATGTCCATCCTACCCCCAGGCCGCCCCATGTCCATCCTACCCCCAGGCCGCCCCATGTCCACCTTACCCCCATGCCGCCCCATGTCCACCTTACCCCCAGGCCGCCCCATGTCCATCCTACCCCCAGGCCGCCCCATGTCCATCCTACCCCCAGGCCGCCCCATATCCACCTTACCCCCATGGCTGCCCCATGTCCATCCTACCCCCAGGCTGCCCCATGTCCATCCTACCTCCAGGCCGCCCCATGTCCACCTAACCCCAAGGCTGCCCCATGTCCATCCTACCCCCAGGCTGCCCCATGTCCATCCTACCCGCAGGCCGCCCCATGTCCACCTTACTCCCAGGCCGCCCCATGTCCATCCTACCCCCAGGCCGCCCCATGTCCACCTTACCCCCAGGCCACCCCATGTCCATCCTACCCCCAGGCCGACCCATGTCCACCTTACCCCCAGGCCACCCCATGTCCATCCTACCCCCAGGCCGACCCATGTCCACCTTACCCCCAGGCCACCCCATGTCCATCCTACCCCCAGGCCGCCCCATGTCCACCTTACCCCCAGGCCGCCTCATGTCCATCCTACCCCCAGGCCGCCCCATGTCCACCTTACCCCCAGGCCGCCCCATGTCCATCCTACCCCCAGGCCGCCCCATGTCCACCTTACCTCCCAGGCCGCCCCATGTCCATCCTACCCCAGGCCGCCCCATGTCCACCTTACCCCCAGGCCGCCTCCATGTCCATCCTACCCCCAGGCCGCCCCATGTCCATCCTACCCCCCAGGCCGCCCCATGTCCATCCTACCCCCAGGCCGCCCCATGTCCACCTTACCCCCATGCCGCCCCATGTCCACCTTACCCCCAGGCCGCCCCATGTCCATCCTACCCCCAGGCCGCCCCATGTCCATCCTACCCCCAGGCCGCCCCATATCCACCTTACCCCCTGGCTGCCCCATGTCCATCCTACCCCCAGGCTGCCCCATGTCCATCCTACCTCCAGGCCGCCCCATGTCCACCTAACCCCAAGGCTGCCCCATGTCCATCCTACCCCCAGGCTGCCCCATGTCCATCCTACCCCCAGGCCGCCCCATGTCCACCTTACCCCCAGGCCGCCCCATGTCCATCCTACCCCCAGGCCGCCCCATGTCCACCTTACCCCCAGGCCGCCCCATGTCCATCCTACCCCCAGGCCGACCCATGTCCACCTTACCCCCAGCCACCCCATGTCCATCCTACCCCCAGGCCGCCCCATGTCCACCTTACCCCCAGGCCGCCCCATGTCCACCTTACCCCCAGGCCGCCCCATGTCCACCTTACCCCCAGGCCGCCCCATGTCCACCTTACCCCCAGGCCGCCCCATGTCCACCTTACCCCCAGGCCGCCCCATGTCCACCTTACCCCCAGGCCGCCCCATGTCCATCCTACCCCTAGGCCGCCCCATGTCCACCTTACCCCCAGGCCGCCCCATGTCCATCCTACCCCCAGGCCGCCCCATGTCCATCCTACCCGCAGGCCGGCCCATGTCCACCTTACCTCCAGGCCGCCCCATGTCCATCCTACCCCAAGGCCGCCCCATGTCCACCTTACCCCCAGGCCGCCCCATGTCCATCCTACCCCCAGGTCCGCCCCATGTCCATCCTACCCCCAGGCCACCCCATGTCCACCTTACCCCCAGGCCGCCCCATGTCTATCCTACCCCCAGGCCGCCCCATGTCCATCCTACCCCCAGGCCGCCCCATGTCCACCATACCCCCAGGCCGCCCCATGTCCACCTTACCCCCAGGCCGCCCCATGTCCACCTTACCCCCAGGCCGCCCCATGTCCACCTTACCCCCAGGCCGCCCCATGTCCATCCTACCCCAGGCCGCCCCATGTCCACCTTACCCCCAGGCTGCCCCATGTCCATCCTACCCCCAGGCTGCCCCATGTCCATCCTACCCCCAGGCCGCCCCATGTCCACGTTACCCCCCGGCCGCCCTATGTCCACCTTACCCCCAGGCCGCCCCATGTCCACCTTACCCCCAGGCTGCCCCATGTCCACCTTAGCCCCAGGCCGCCCCAGGTCCACCTTACCCCCAGGCCGCCCCATGTCCACCTTACCCCCAGGCCGCCCAATGTCCACCGTACCCCCAGGCTGCCCCATGTCCACCTTACCCCCAGGCTGCTCCATGTCCATCTTACCCCCAGGCCGCCCCATGTCCACCTTACCCCCAGGCCGCCCCATGTCCACCTTACCCCCAGGCCGCCCCATGTCCACCTTACCCCCAGGCTGCCCCATGTCCACCTTACCCCCTGGCCGCCCCATGTCCACCTTACCCCCAGGCCGCCCCATGTCCACCTTACCCCCAGGCCGCCCCACGTTCACCTTACCCCCAGGCCGCCCCATGTCCATCCTACCCTCAGGCCGCCCATGTCCACCATACCCCCAGGCTGCCCCATGTCCATCCTACCCCCAGGCCGCCCCATGTCCATCCTACCCCCAGGCCGCCCATGTCCACCTTACCTCCAGGCCGCCCCATGTCCATCCTACCCCCAGGCTGCCCCATGTCCACCTTAACCCCAGGCCGCCCCATGTCCATCCTACCCCCAGGCCGCCCCATGTCCATCCTACCCCCAGGCCGCCCCATGTCCACCTTACCCCCAGGCCGCCCCATGTCTATCCTACACCCAGGCCGCCCCATGTCCATCCTACCCCCAGGCCGCCCCATGTCCACCATACCCCCAGGCCGCCCCATGTCCACCTTACCCCCAGGCCGCCCCATGTCCACCTTACCCCCAGGCCGCCCCATGTCCACCTTACCCCCAGGCCGCCCCATATCCATCCTACCCCAGGCCGCCCCATGTCCACCTTACCCCCAGGCTGCCCCATGTCCATCCTAACCCCAGGCTGCCCCATGTCCATCCTACCCCCAGGCCGCCCCATGTCCACGTTACCCCCAGGCCGCCCTATGTCCACCTTACCCCCAGGCCGCCCCATGTCCACCTTACCCCCAGGCTGCCCCATGTCTACCTTACCCCCAGGCCGCCCCAGGTCCACCTTACCCCCAGGCCGCCCCATGTCCACCTTACCCCCAGGCCGCCCCATGTCCACCTTACCCCCAGGCTGCCCCATGTCCACCTTACCCCCAGGCCGCCCCATGTCCATCCTACCCCCAGGCCGCCCCATGTCCACCTTACCCCCAGGCCGCCCCATGTTCTCCTTACCCCCAGGCTGCCTCATGTCCACCTTACCCCCAGGCCGCCCCAGGTCCACCTTACCCCCAGGCTGCCCCATGTCCATCTTACCCCCAGGCTGCCCCATGTCCACCTTACCCCCAGGCCGCCCCATGTCCACCTTACCCCCAGGCCGCCCCATGTCCACCTTACCCCAAGGCCGCCCCATGTCCACCTTACTCCCAGGCTGCCCCATGTCCACCTTACCCCCAGGCCGCCCCCGGTCCACCTTACCCCCAGGCTGCCCCATGTCCACCTTACCCCCAGGCTGCCCCATGTCCATCTTACCCCCAGGCTGCCCCATGTCCACCTTACCCCCAGGCCGCCCCATGTCCATCCTACCCCCAGGCCGCCCCATGTCCATCCTACCCCCAGGCTGCCCCATGTCCATCCTACCCCCAGGCCGCCCCATGTCCACCTTACCCCCAGGCCGCCCCATGTCCATCCTACCCTCAGGCCGCCCCATGTCCACCTTACCCCCAGGCCGCCCCATGTCCATCCTACCCCCAGGCCGCCCCATGTCCATCCTACCCCCAGGCCGGCCCATGTCCACCTTACCTCCAGGCCGCCCCATGTCCATCCTACCCCAAGGCCGCCCCATGTCCACCTTAACCCCAGGCCGCCCCATGTCCATCCTACCCCCAGGTCGCCCCATGTCCATCCTACCCCCCAGGCCAGCCCCATGTCCACCTTACCCCCAGGCCGCCCCATGTCCTATCCTACCCCCAGGCCGCCCCATGTCCATCCTACCCCCAGGCCGCCCCATGTCCACCTTACCCCCAGGCCGCCCCATGTCCACCTTACCCCCAGGCCGCCCCATGTCCACCTTACCCCCAGGCCGCCCCATGTCCACCTTACCCCCAGGCCGCCCCATGTCCATCCTACCCCAGGCCGCCCCACTTCCACCTTACCCCCAGGCTGCCCCATGTCCATCCTAACCCCAGGCTGCCCCATGTCCATCCTACCCCCAGGCCGCCCCATGTCCACGTTACCCCCAGGCCGCCCTATGTCCACCTTACCCCCAGGCCGCCCCATGTCCACCTTACCCCCAGGCTGCCCCATGTCCACCTTAGCCCCAGGCCGCCCCATGTCCACCTTACCCCCAGGCCGCCCCATGTCCACCTTACCCCCAGGCCGCCCAATGTCCACCGTACCCCCAGGCTGCCCCATGTCCACCTTACCCCCAGGCTGCTCCATGTCCATCTTACCCCCAGGCCGCCCCATGTCCACCTTACCCCCAGGCCGCCCCATGTCCACCTTACCCCCAGGCCGCCCCATGTCCACCTTACCCCCAGGCTGCCCCATGTCCACCTTACCCCCTGGCCGCCCCATGTCCACCTTACCCCCAGGCCGCCCCATGTCCACCTTACCCCCAGGCCGCCCCACGTTCACCTTACCCCCAGGCCGCCCCATGTCCATCCTACCCTCAGGCCGCCCATGTCCACCATACCCCCAGGCTGCCCCATGTCCATCCTACCCCCAGGCCGCCCCATGTCCATCCTACCCCCAGGCCGCCCATGTCCACCTTACCTCCAGGCCGCCCCATGTCCATCCTACCCCCAGGCTGCCCCATGTCCACCTTAACCCCAGGCCGCCCCATGTCCATCCTACCCCCAGGCCGCCCCATGTCCATCCTACCCCCAGGCCGCCCCATGTCCACCTTACCCCCAGGCCGCCCCATGTCCTATCCTACACCCAGGCCGCCCCATGTCCATCCTACCCCCAGGCCGCCCCATGTCCACCATACCCCCAGGCCGCCCCATGTCCACCTTACCCCCAGGCCGCCCCATGTCCACCTTACCCCCAGGCCGCCCCATGTCCACCTTACCCCCCAGGCCGCCCCATATCCATCCTACCCCAGGCCGCCCCATGTCCACCTTACCCCCAGGCTGCCCCATGTCCATCCTAACCCCAGGCTGCCCCATGTCCATCCTACCCCCAGGCCGCCCCATGTCCACGTTACCCCCAGGCCGCCCTATGTCCACCTTACCCCCAGGCCGCCCCATGTCCACCTTACCCCCAGGCTGCCCCATGTCTACCTTACCCCCAGGCCGCCCCAGGTCCACCTTACTCCCAGGCCGCCCCATGTCCACCTTACCCCCAGGCCGCCCCATGTCCACCTTACCCCCAGGCTGCCCCATGTCCACCTTACCCCCAGGCCGCCCCATGTCCATCCTACCCCCAGGCCGCCCCATGTCCACCTTACCCCCAGGCCGCCCCATGTTCTCCTTACCCCCAGGCTGCCTCATGTCCACCTTACCCCCAGGCCGCCCCAGGTCCACCTTACCCCCAGGCTGCCCCATGTCCATCTTACCCCCAGGCTGCCCCATGTCCACCTTACCCCCAGGCCGCCCCATGTCCACCTTACCCCCAGGCCGCCCCATGTCCACCTTACCCCAAGGCCGCCCCATGTCAACCTTACTCCCAGGCTGCCCCATGTCCACCTTACCCCCAGGCCGCCCCCGGTCCACCTTACCCCCAGGCTGCCCCATGTCCACCTTACCCCCAGGCTGCCTCATGTCCATCTTACCCCCAGGCTGCCCCATGTCCACTTTACACCCAGGCCGCCCCATGTCCATCCTACCCCCAGGCCGCCCCATGTCCATCCTACCCCCAGGCTGCCCCATGTCCATCCTACCCCCAGGCCGCCCCATGTCCACCTTACCCCCAGGCCCCCCCATGTCCACCTTACCCCCAGGCCGCCCCGTGTCCGCCTTACCCCCAAGCCGCCCCATGTCCACCTTACCCCCCAGGCCGCCCCATGTCCACCTTACCCCCAGGCCGCCCCATGTCCAACTTACCCCCAGGCCGCCCCATGTCCATCCTACCCCCAGGCCGCCCCTTGTCCATCCTACCCCCAGGCCGCCCCATATCCACCTTACCCCCTGGCTGCCCCATGTCCATCCTACCCCCAGGCTGCCCCATGTCCATCCTACCCCCAGGCCGCCCTATGTCCACCTAACCCCAAGGCTGCCCCATGTCCATCCTACCCCCAGGCTGCCCCATGTCCATCCTACCCCCAGGCCGCCCCATGTCCACCTTACCCCCAGGCCGCCCCATGTCCATCCTACCCCCAGGCCGCCCCATGTCCACCTTACCCCCAGGCCGCCCTATGTCCGTCCTACCCCCAGGCCGACCCATATCCACCTTACCCCCAGCCACCCCATGTCCATCCTACCCCCAGGCCGCCCCATGTCCACCTTACCCCCAGCCACTCCATGTCCACCTTACCCCCAGGCCGCCCCATGTCCACCTTACCCCCAGCCACCCCATGTCCATCCTACCCCCAGGCCGCCCCATGTCCACCTTACCCCCAGGCCGCCCCATGTCCATCCTACCCCCAGGCCGCCCCATGTCCATCCTACCCCCAGGCCGCCCCATGTCCACCTTACCCCCAGGCCACTCCATGTCCATCCTACCCCCAGGCCGCCCCATGTCCATCCTACCCCCCAGGCCGCCCCATGTCCATCCTACCCCCAGGCCGCCCCATGTCCACCTTACCCCCAGGCCGCCCCATGTCCACCTTACCCCCAGGCCACCCCATGTCCACCTTACCCCCAGGCCGCCCCATGTCCATCCTACCCCCAGGCCGCCCCATGTCCACCTTACCCCCAGGCCTCCCCATGTCCACCTTACCCCCAGGCCGCCCTATGTATATCCTACCCCCAGGCCGCCCCATGTCCACGTTACCCCCAAGGCCGCCCCATGTCCACCTTACCCCCAGGCCGCCCCATGTCCACCTTACCCCCAGGCCGCCCAATGTCCACCTTACCCTCAGGCTGCCCCATGTCCACCTTACCCCCAGGCTGCTCCATGTCCATCTTACCCCCAGGCCGCCCCATGTCCACCTTACCCCCAGGACGCCCCATGTCCACCTTACCTTCAGGCCGCCCCATGTCCACCTTACCCCCAGGCTTCCCCATGTCCACCTTACCCCCAGGCTGCCCCATGTCCACCTTACCCCCAGGCCGCCCCATGTCCATCCTACCCCCAGGCAGCCCCATATCCACCTTACCCCCAGGCCGCCCCATGTCCACCTTACCCCCAGGCCGCCCCATGTCCATCCTACCCCCAGGCCGCCCCATGTCCACCTTACCCCCAGGCCGCCCCATGTCCACCTTACCCCCAGGCTGCCTCATGTCCACCTTACCCCCAGGCCGCCCCATATCCACCTTACCCCCAGGCTGCCCCATGTCCAACTTACCCCCAGGCCACCCCATGTCCACCTTACCCCCAGGCTGCCCCGTGTCCACCTTACCCCCAGGATGCCCAATGTCCATCTTACCCCCTGGCTGCCCCATGTCCACCTTACCGCCAGGCCGCCGTATGTCCACCATACCCCCAGGCCGCCCCATTTCCACCTTACCCCCAGGCCGCCCCATGTCCACCTTACCCCAGGCTGCCCAATGTCCACCTTACCCCCAGGCCGCCCCATGTCCACCTTACCCCCAGGCTGCCCCATGTCCACCTTACCCCCAGGCTGCCCCATGTCCATCTTACCCCCAGGCTGCCCCATGTCCACCTTACCCCCAGGCTGCCCCATGTCCATCCTACCCCCAGGCCGCCCCATGTCCACCTTACCCCCAGGCCCCCCCATGTCCACCTTACCCCCAGGCCGCCTTATGTCCGCCTTACCCCCAAGCCGCCCCATGTCCACCTTACCCCCCAGGCCGCCCCATGTCCACCTTACCCCCATGCCGCCCCATGTCCACCTTACCCCCAGGCCGCCCCATGTCCATCCTACCCCCAGGCCGCCCCATGTCCATCCTACCCCCAGGCCGCCCCATATCCACCTTACCCCCTGGCTGCCCCATGTCCATCCTACCCCCAGGCTGCCCCATGTCCATCCTACCCCCAGGCCGCCCCATGTCCACCTAACCCCAAGGCTACCCCATGTCCATCCTACCCCCAGGCTGCCCCATGTCCATCCTACCCCCAGGCCGCCCCATGTCCACCTTACCCCCAGGCCACCCCATGTCCATCCTACCCCCAGGCCGCCCCATGTCCACCTTACCCCCAGGCCACCCCATGTCCATCCTACCCCCAGGCCGCCCCATGTCCACCTTACCCCCAGGCTGCCCCATGTCCACCTTACCCCCAGGCTGCCCCATGTCCATCCTACCCCCAGGCTGCCCTCATATCCACCTTACCCCCAGGCTGCCCCATGTCCACCTTACCCCCAGGCCGCCCCATGTCCACCTTACCCCCAGGCTGCCCCATGTCTACCTTACCCCCAGGCTGCCCCATGTCCACCTTACCCCCAGGCCGCCCCATGTCCACCTTACCCCCCGGCCGCCCCATGTCTACCTTACCCCCAGGCTGCCCCATGTCCACCTTACCCCCAGGCCGCCCCATGTCCGTTCTACCCCCAGGCCGCCCCATGTCCACCTTACCCCCAGGCTGCCCCATGTCCACCTTACCCCCAGCCACCCTATGTCCATCATACCCCCAGGCCGCCCCATGTCCACCTTACCCCCAGGCCGCCCCATGTCCATCCTACCCCCAGGCCGCCCCATGTCCATCCTACCCCCAGGCCGCCCCATGTCCACCTTACCTCCAGGCCGCCCCATGTCCATCCTACCCCCAGGCCGCCCCATGTCCACCTTACCCCCAGGCCACTCCATGTCCATCCTACCCCCAGGCCGCCCCATGTCCATCCTACCCCCCAGGCCGCCCCATGTCCATCCTACCCCCAGGCCGCCCCATGTCCACCTTACCCCCAGGCCGCCCCATGTCCACCTTACCCCCAGGCCACCCCATGTCCACCTTACCCCCAGGCCGCCCCAAGTCCATCCTACCCCCAGGCCGCCCCATGTCCACCTTACCCCCAGGCCGCCCCATGTCCATCCTACCCCCAGGCTGCCCTATGTCCACCTTACACCCAGGCCGCCCCATGTCCATCCTACCCCCAGGCCGCCCCATGTCCATCCTACCCCCAGGCTGCCCCATGTCCATCCTACCCCCAGGCCGCCCCATGTCCACCTTACCCCCAGGCCCCCCCATGTCCACCTTACCCCCAGGCCGCCCCATGTCCGCCTTACCCCCAAGCCGCCCCATGTCCGCCTTACCCCCAAGGCCGCCCCATGTCCACCTTACCCCCAGGCCGCCCCATGTCCAACTTACCCCCAGGCCGCCCCATGTCCATCCTACCCCCAGGCCGCCCCATGTCCATCCTACCCCCAGGCCGCCCCATATCCACCTTACCCCCTGGCTGCCCCAAGTCCATCCTACCCCCAGGCTGCCCCATGTCCATCCTACCCCCAGGCCGCCCTATGTCCACCTAACTCCAAGGCTGCCCCATGTCCATCCTACCCCCAGGCTGCCCCATGTCCATCCTACCCCCAGGCCGCCCCATGTCCACCTTACCTCCAGGCCGCCCCATGTCCATCCTACCCCCAGGCCGCCCCATGTCCACCTTACCCCCAGGCCACTCCATGTCCATCCTACCCCCAGGCCGCCCCATGTCCATCCTACCCCCCAGGCCGCCCCATGTCCATCCTACCCCCAGGCCGCCCCATGTCCACCTTACCCCCAGGCCGCCCCATGTCCACCTTACCCCCAGGCCACCCCATGTCCACCTTACCCCCAGGCCGCCCCATGTCCATCCTACCCCCAGGCCGCCCCATGTCCACCTTACCCCCAGGCCGCCCCATGTCCATCCTACCCCCAGGCTGCCCCATGTCCACCTTACACCCAGGCCGCCCCATGTCCATCCTACCCCCAGGCCGCCCCATGTCCACCAAACCCCAAGGCTGCCCCATGTCCATCCTACCCCCAGGCTGCCCCATGTCCATCCTACCCCCAGGCCGCCCCATGTCCACCTTACCCCCAGGCCCCCCCATGTCCACCTTACCCCCAGGCCGCCCCATGTCCGCCTTACCCCCAAGCCGCCCCATGTCCACCTTACCCCCAAGGCCGCCCCATGTCCACCTTACCCCCAGGCCGCCCCATGTCCAACTTACCCCCAGGCCGCCCCATGTCCATCCTACCCCCAGGCCGCCCCATGTCCATCCTACCCCCAGGCCGCCCCATATCCACCTTACCCCCTGCCTGCCCCATGTCCATCCTACCCCCAGGCTGCCCCATGTCCATCCTACTTCAGGCCGCCCTATGTCCACCTAACCCCAAGGCTGCCCCATGTCCATCCTACCCCCAGGCTGCCCCATGTCCATCCTACCCCCAGGCCGCCCCATGTCCACCTTACCCCCAGGCAGCCCCATGTCCATCCTACCCCCAGGCCGCCCCATGTCCACCTTACCCCCAGGCCGCCCTATGTCCGTCCTACCCCCAGGCCGACCCATATCCACCTTACCCCCAGCCACCCCATGTCCATCCTACCCCCAGGCCGCCCCATGTCCACCTTACCCCCAGCCACTCCATGTCCACCTTACCCCCAGGCCGCCCCATGTCCACCTTACCCCCAGCCACCCCATGTCCATCCTACCCCCAGGCCGCCCCATGTCCACCTTACCCCCAGGCCGCCCCATGTCCATCCTACCCCCAGGCCGCCCCATGTCCATCCTACCCCCAGGCCGCCCCATGTCCACCTTACCTCCAGGCCGCCCCATGTCCATCCTACCCCCAGGCCGCCCCATGTCCACCTTACCTTCAGGCCACTCCATGTCCATCCTACCCCCAGGCCGCCCCATGTCCATCCTACCCCCCAGGCCACCCCATGTCCATCCTACCCCCAGGCCGCCCCATGTCCACCTTACCCCCAGGCCGCCCCATGTCCACCTTACCCCCAGGCCACCCCATGTCCACCTTACCCCCAGGCCGCCCCATGTCCATCCTACCCCCAGGCCGCCCCATGTCCACCTTACCCCCAGGCCGCCCCATGTCCACCTTACCCCCAGGCCGCCCCTATGTCCATCCTACCCCCAGGCCGCCCCATGTCCACCTTACCCCCAGGCCGCCCCATGTCCACCTTACCCCCAGGCCGCCCCATGTCCACCTTACCCCCAGGCTGCCCCATGTCCACCTTACCCCCAGGCCGCCCCATGTCCACCTTACCCCCAGGCCGCCCCATGTCCACCTTACCCCCAGGCCGCCCCATGTCCACCTTACCCCCAGGCTGCCCCATGTCCACCTTACCCCCAGGCTGCCCCATGTCCATCCTTACCCCCAGGCCGCCCCATGTCCACCTTACCCCCAGGCCGCCCCATGTCCATCCTACCCTCAGGCCGCCCCATGTCCATCCTTACCCCCAGGCTGCCCCATGTCCATCCTTACCCCCAGGCCTGCCCCATGTCCATCCTTACCCCCAGGCCGCCCCATGTCCATCCTACCCCCAGGCCGCCCCATGTCCATCCTTACCCCCAGGCCGCCCCATGTCCACCTTACCCCCAGGCCGCCCCATGTCCATCCTACCCCCTGGCCGCCCCATGTCCACCTTACCCCCAGGCCGCCCCATGTCCACCTTACCCCCAGGCTGCCTCATGTCCACCTTACCCCCAGGCCGCCCCATATCCACCTTACCCCCAGGCTGCCCCATGTCCACCTTACCCCCAGGCCGCCCCATGTCCACCTTACCCCCAGGCTGCCCCATGTCCACCTTACCCCCAGGATGCCCAATGTCCATCTTACCCCCTGGCTGCCCCATGTCCACCTTACCGCCAGGCCGCCGTATGTCCACCATACCCCCAGGCCGCCCCATTTCCACCTTACCCCCAGGCCGCCCCATGTCCACCTTACCCCAGGCTGCCCAATGTCCACCTTACCCCCAGGCTGCCCCATGTCCATCTTACCCCCAGGCTGCCCCATGTCCACCTTACCCCCAGGCTGCCCCATGTCCATCTTACCCCCAGGCTGCCCCATGTCCACCTTACCCCCAGGCCGCCCCATGTCCATCCTACCCCCAGGCTGCCCCATGTCCATCCTACCCCCAGGCCGCCCCATGTCCACCTTACCCCCAGGCCCCCCCATGTCCACCTTACCCCCAGGCCGCCCCATGTCCGCCTTACCCCCAAGCCGCCCCATGTTCCACCTTACCCCCCAGGCCGCCCCATGTCCACCTTACCCCCATGCCGCCCCATGTCCACCTTACCCCCAGGCCGCCCCATGTCCATCCTACCCCCAGGCCGCCCCATGTCCATCCTACCCCCAGGCCGCCCCATATCCACCTTACCCCCTGGCTGCCCCATGTCCATCCTACCCCCAGGCTGCCCCATGTCCATCCTACCCCCAGGCCGCCCCATGTCCACCAAACCCCAAGGCTGCCCCATGTCCATCCTACCCCCAGGCTGCCCCATGTCCATCCTACCCCCAGGCCGCCCCATGTCCACCTTACCCCCAGGCCGCCCCATGTCCATCCTACCCCCAGGCCGCCCCATGTCCACCTTACCCCCAGGCCGCCCCATGTCCATCCTACCCCCAGGCCGCCCCATATCCACCTTACCCCCTGCCTGCCCCATGTCCATCCTACCCCCAGGCTGCCCCATGTCCATCCTACTCCCAGGCCGCCCTATGTCCACCTAACCCCAAGGCTGCCCCATGTCCATCCTACCCCCAGGCTGCCCCATGTCCATCCTACCCCCAGGCCGCCCCATGTCCACCTTACCCCCAGGCCGCCCCATGTCCATCCTACCCCCAGGCCGCCCCATGTCCACCTTACCCCCAGGCCGCCCTATGTCCGTCCTACCCCCAGGCCGACCCATATCCACCTTACCCCCAGCCACCCCATGTCCATCCTACCCCCAGGCCGCCCCATGTCCACCTTACCCCCAGCCACTCCATGTCCACCTTACCCCCAGGCCGCCCCATGTCCACCTTACCCCCAGCCACCCCATGTCCATCCTACCCCCAGGCCGCCCCATGTCCACCTTACCCCCAGGCCGCCCCATGTCCATCCTACCCCCAGGCCGCCCCATGTCCATCCTACCCCCAGGCCGCCCCATGTCCACCTTACCTCCAGGCCGCCCCATGTCCATCCTACCCCCAGGCCGCCCCATGTCCACCTTACCCCCAGGCCACTCCATGTCCATCCTACCCCCAGGCCGCCCCATGTCCATCCTACCCCCCAGGCCACCCCATGTCCATCCTACCCCCAGGCCGCCCCATGTCCACCTTACCCCCAGGCCGCCCCATGTCCACCTTACCCCCAGGCCACCCCATGTCCACCTTACCCCCAGGCCGCCCCATGTCCATCCTACCCCCAGGCCGCCCCATGTCCACCTTACCCCCAGGCCGCCCCATGTCCACCTTACCCCCAGGCCGCCCTATGTATATCCTACCCCCAGGCCGCCCCATGTCCACGTTACCCCCAAGGCCGCCCCATGTCCACCTTACCCCCAGGCCGCCCCATGTCCACCTTACCCCCAGGCTGCCCCATGTCCACCTTACCCCCAGGCCGCCCCATGTCCACCTTACCCCCAGGCCGCCCCATGTCCACCTTACCCCCAGGCCGCCCAATGTCCACCTTACCCCCAGGCTGCCCCATGTCCACCTTACCCCCAGGCTGCTCCATGTCCATCTTACCCCCAGGCCGCCCCATGTCCACCTTACCCCCAGGACGCCCCATGTCCACCTTACCTTCAGGCCGCCCCATGTCCACCTTACCCCCAGGCTTCCCCATGTCCACCTTACCCCCAGGCTGCCCCATGTCCACCTTACCCCCAGGCCGCCCCATGTCCATCCTACCCCCAGGCCGCCCCATATCCACCTTACCCCCAGGCCGCCCCATGTCCACCTTACCCCCAGGCCGCCCCATGTCCATCCTACCCCCATGGCCGCCCCATGTCCACCTTACCCCCAGGCCGCCCCATGTCCACCTTACCCCCAGGCTGCCTCATGTCCACCTTACCCCCAGGCCGCCCCATATCCACCTTACCCCCAGGCTTCCCCATGTCCACCTTACCCCCAGGCCTGCCCCATGTCCACCTTACCCCCAGGCTGCCTCATGTCCACCTTACCCCCAGGCCGCCCCATATCCACCTTACCCCCAGGCTGCCCCATGTCCACCTTACCCCCAGGATGCCCAATGTCCATCTTACCCCCTGGCTGCCCCATGTCCACCTTACCGCCAGGCCGCCGTATGTCCACCATACCCCCAGGCCGCCCCATTTCCACCTTACCCCCAGGCCGCCCCATGTCCACCTTACCCCAGGCTGCCCAATGTCCACCTTACCCCCAGGCCGCCCCATGTCCACCTTACCCCCAGGCTGCCCCATGTCCACCTTACCCCCAGGCTGCCCCATGTCCATCTTACCCCCAGGCTGCCCCATGTCCACCTTACCCCCAGGCCGCCCCATGTCCACCTTACCCCCAGGCCCCCCCCATGTCCACCTTACCCCCAGGCCGCCCCATGTCCGCCTTACCCCCAAGCCGCCCCATGTTCCACCTTACCCCCCAGGCCGCCCCATGTCCACCTTACCCCCATGCCGCCCCATGTCCACCTTACCCCCAGGCCGCCCCATGTCCATCCTACCCCCAGGCCGCCCCATGTCCATCCTACCCCCAGGCCGCCCCATATCCACCTTACCCCCTGGCTGCCCCATGTCCATCCTACCCCCAGGCTGCCCCATGTCCATCCTACCCCCAGGCCGCCCCATGTCCACCAAACCCCAAGGCTGCCCCATGTCCATCCTACCCCCAGGCTGCCCCATGTCCATCCTACCCCCAGGCCGCCCCATGTCCACCTTACCCCCAGGCCGCCCCATGTCCATCCTACCCCCAGGCCGCCCCATGTCCACCTTACCCCCAGGCCGCCCCATGTCCATCCTACCCCCAGGCCGACCCATGTCCACCTTACCCCCAGCCACCAAATGTCCATCCTACCCCCAGGCCGCCCCATGTCCACCTTACCCCCAGCCACCCCATGTCCATCCTACCCCCAGGCCGCCCCATGTCCACCTTACCCCCAGGCCGCCCCATGTCCACCTTACCCCCAGGCTGCCCCATGTCCATCCTACCCCCAGGCTGCCTCATATCCACCTTACCCCCAGGCTGCCCCATGTCCACCTTACCCCCAGGCCGCCCCATGTCCACCTTACCCCCAGGCTGCCCCATGTCTACCTTACCCCCAGGCTGCCCCATGTCCACCTTACCCCCAGGCCGCCAAATGTCTACCTTACCCCCAGGCTGCCCCATGTCCATCCTACCCCCAGGCTGCCCCATATCCACCTTACCCCCAGGCTGCCCCATGTCCACCTTACCCCCAGGCCGCCCCATGTCCACCTTCTTCCGGCCGCCCCATGTCTACCTTACCCCCAGGCTGCCCCATGTCACCTTACCCCAAGGCCGCCCCATGTCCGTCCTACCCCCAGGCCGCCCCATGTCCACCTTACCCCCAGGCCGCCCCATGTCCACCTTACCCCCAGGCCGCCCCATGTCCACCTTACCCCCAGGCTGCCCCATGTCCACCTTACCCCCAGGCCGCCCCATGTCCACCTTACCCCCCGGCCGCCCCAGGTCTACCTTACCCCCAGGCTGCCCCATGTCCACCTTACCCCCAGGCCGCCCCATGTCCGTCCTACCCCCAGGCCGCCCCATGTCCACCTTACCCCCAGGCCGCCCCATGTCCACCTTACCCCCAGGCCGCCCCATGTCCACCTTACCCCCAGGCTGCCCCATGTCCATCCTACCCCCAGGCTGACCCATATCCACCTTACCCCCAGGCTGCCCCATGTCCACCTTACCCCCAGGCCGCCCCATGTCCACCTTACCCCCCGGCCGCCCCATGTCTACCTTACCCCCAGGCTGCCCCATGTCCACCTTACCCCCAGGCCCCCCCATGTCCGTCCTACCCCCAGGCCGCCCCATGTCCACCTTACCCCCAGGCCGCCCCATGTCCACCTTACCCCCAGGCCGCCCCATGTCCAACTTACCCCCAGGCTGCCCCATGTCCATCCTACCCCCCAGGCCGCCCCATGTCCATCCTACCCCCAGGCTGCCCCATGTCCATCCTATCCCCAGGCAGCCCCATGTCCACCTTACCCCCAGGCCGCCCCATGTCCACCTTACCCCCAGGCTGCCCCATATTCTCCTTACCCCCAGGCCGCACCATGTCCACCTTACCCCCAGGCCGCCCCATGTCCACCTTACCCCCAGGCCGCCCCATGTCCATCCTACCCCCAGGCTGCCCCATGTCCATCCTATCCCCAGGCTGCCCAATGTCCACCTTACCCCCAGGCTGCCCCATGTCCATCCTACCCCCAGGCTGCCCTATATCCACCTTACCCCCAGGCTGCCCCATGTCCATCCTATCCCCAGGCCGCCCCATATCCACCTAACCCACAGGCCGCACCATGTCCATCTTACCCCCAGGCCGCCCCATGTCCATCCTACCCCCAGGCCGCCCCATGTCCATCTTACCCCCAGGCTGCCCCATGTCCATCCTACCCCCAGGCTGCCCCATGTCCATCCTACCCCCAGGCCGCCCCATGTCCATCTTACCCCCATGCTGCCCCATGTCCAT
>NW_027189133.1:2518370-2652085 GCF_040958095.1 Procambarus clarkii
GCTACCCAGTAACACCAGTGGGGAGGGCAACTCCACCATCCTCCTCTGCTTAGAAAATCCCCCCCCCCTACCCCAAACACTCCCTGTCCCTCCCCCTTCACCTGACCCTCATCCCAGTGTCCTCTGCAACCCTGTTATCCACCTCACAAATCCTCACACCCATGGAACAGCTTCCCCCACCAGCAGAAACTCACCAAGGAGGAGATTTGAGAAGGGACAGAAGAAAGTGAGCCTAAGGTTAGTGAGTACACTAACATAGATGGAATTACAAATAAAGCAAATGAACTTGGAGAATGGGTACTAGAGGAAAACCCAGACATAATAGCTTTCACAGAAACAAAGCTACCGAAAACCATAACAAATGCAGTGTTCCCACAGGACTATTATGTTATGAGGAAAGAGAGAGAAGGAAGAAATGGTGATGGTGTAGCCCTGCTTGTAAGAAAAACTGGGATTTTGAGGAGATGGTTGTTCAGGGATGTGAAGGTTTCAGTGACTACATAACTGGTACAATAACAACTGAAGGGCAAAAAATTATAGTCGTAGTCATATATAATCCGCCACCAAATGACAGAAGACCCAGACAGGAATATGATAGAAACAACATGGCCATCATTAACATAATAGAGAGAGCAGCTTCTGTTGCTAGCAGGAATGGATCTGGACTACTAATTATGGGAGACTTCATCCATGGGAATATAGATTGGGAGAACAGAGGCCGCATGGAGGACCAGAAACATGGAGAGCTAAGCTGCTAGACGTGGCAACAAGAAACTTTCTAAGCCAGCACATCAAAGAACCAACAAGAATGTGAGGAGAAGATGAACAAGCAATACTTGATGTGATATTTACCCTAAATGAGTGGATATAAGGGAAGTCAAGATGGAAGCACCCTTGGGAATGAGTGATCACAGTGTATTGAACTTTGAGTACCTGGTAGAGCTAGGAATTATCTCCCCAAAAAAAGAACTAGGAAACAAAAGGATGGCTTACCGAAAGGGAAATTATGAGGAGATGAGAAGCTTCCTAAGGGAAATACCTTGGGACACAGACCTCAGAGCTAAGTCTGTACAAGATATGATGGACTATGTCACCTTAATGTGTTAGGAGGCAGTAAGCAGGTACATCCTGGCCCAAAAGGAAAAATCCGAGCAGCAAAAGAAGAATGCATGGTATAATAGGGCATGTAAGGAAGCAAAGAAACTGAACAAAAGGCGTGGAGGAACTTCCGGAATAACAGAACACCAGAAAGCAGAGAGAGAGATACCAGAGAACCAGGAATGAGTATGTCAGGGTGAGAAGAGAAGCAGAGAAAAGTTATGAAAATGATATAGCAAACAAAGCCAAGACCGAACCAAAGCCACTTCACAGTCACATCAGAAGGAAAACTACAGTGAAAGAACAGGTAGTGAAACTTAGAACAGGCGAGGACAGGTATACAGAGAATGACAAAGAGGTGTGTGAAGAACTCAACAAGAGGTTCCAGGAGGTCTTCACAATAGAACAAGGTGAGGTCACTGTGCTAGGAGAAAGGGAAGTAAACCAGGCGGCCTTAGAAGAGTTCGAAATTACGAGAGAGGAGGTCAAGAGACGCATGCTGGATCTAGATGTTAGAAAGGCTGTTGGTCCAGACGGGATCTCGCAATGGGTACTGAAAGTGTGTCAGAGGCACTTTGCTTGCCACTCTCGATAGTGTATAGTAGTCTCTGGAGACGGGAGACCTACCAGTAATATGGAAGACGGCGAATGTGGTCCCAATATACAAAAAGGGCGACAGGCAAGAGGCACTGAACTACAGGCCAGTGTCCTTGACTTGTATACCATGCTAGGTGATGGAGAAGATCGTGAGAAAAAACCTGGTATCACATCTGGAGAGAAGGGACTTCGTGACAAATCGCCAACATGGGTTCAGGGAGGGTAAATCTTGCCTGACAGGCTTAACAGAATTCTACGACCAGGTGACAAAGATTAAGGAAGAAAGAGACGGCTGGGCGGACTGCATTTTCTTGGATTGTCGGAAAGCCTTTGACACAGTACCGCATAAGAAGCTGGTACATAAGCAGGAGAGACAGGCAGGTGTAGCTGGTAAGATGCTCCAATGGATAAGGGAGTATCTAAGCAATAGGAAGCAGAGAGTTACAGTGAGGGGTGAGACCTCCGATTAGCGTAAAGTACCAGTGGAGTCCCACAGGGCTCTGTACTCGGTCCTATCTTGTTTCTGATATATGTAAATGATCTCCCGGAGGGTATAGATTCATTTCTCTCAATGTTTGCGGACGATGCCAAAATTATGAGAAGGATTAAGACAGAAGAGGACTGCTTGAGGCTTCAAGAAGACCTAGAGAAGCTGAAGGAATGGTCGAACAAATGGTTGCTAGAGTTTAACCCAATCAAATGTAATGTAATGAAGATAGGTGTAGGGAGCTGGAGGCCAGATACAAGGTATCATCTGGGAGAGGAAATTCTTTAGGAGTCAGAGAAAGAAAAAGAGTTGGGGGTTGATATCACTCCAGACCTGTCTCCTGCAGCCCATATCAAGAGGATAACATCAGCGGCATATGCCAGGTTGGCCAACATACGAACGGCATTCAGAAACTTGTGAAAAGAATCATACAGAACTTTGTATACCACATGTGTCAGGCCAATCCTGGAGTATGCAGTCCCAGCATGGAGTCCATACCAAGTCAAGGATAAGACTAAACTGGAAACGGTTCAAAGGTTTGCCACCAGACTAGTACCCGAGCTGAGAGTTATGAGCTACGTGGAGAGACTACAGGAATTAAACCTCACTTCGCTGGAAGACAGAAGAGTTAGGGGGGACATGATCACCACATTCAAGATTCTGAAGGGAATTGATAGGGTTACCTGGTTGATGGGGTTCTGGGAGTTCTTCTACTCCCCAAGCCCAGCCGGAGGCCAGGCTTGACTTGTGAGAGTTTGGTCCACCAGGCTGTTGCTTGGAGTGGCCCGCAGGCCCACATACCCACCACAGCCCGGTTGGTCCGGCACTCTTTGGAGGAATAAATCTAGTTTCCTCTTGAAAATGTCCACGGTTGTTCCGGCAATATTTCTTATGCTTGCTGGGAGGACTTTGAACAACCGCGGACCTCTGATGTTTATACAGTGTTCTCTGATTGTGCCTATGGCACCTCTGCTCTTCACTGGTGCCATTCTACATTTTCTTCCATATCGTTCACTCCAGTACGTTGTTATTTTACTGTGTAGATTTGGTACTTGGCCCTCCAGTATCTTCCAGGTGTATATTATTTGTTATCTCTCTCGTCTTCTTTCTAGTGAGTACATTTGGAGGGCTTTGAGACGATCCCAATAACTTAGGTGTTTTATTGCGTCTATGCGTGCCGTATATGTTCTCTGTATTCCCTCTATTTCAGCAATCTTCCTGCTCTGAAGGGGGAAGTGAGTACTGAGCAGTACTCAAGACGGGACAACACAAGTGACTTGAAGAGTACAACCATTGTGATGGGATCCCTGGATTTGAAAGTTCTCGTAATCCATCCTATCATTTTTCTGGCTGTCGCAATATTTGCTTGGTTATGCTCCTTAAACGTTAGGTCGTCAGACATTATTTTTCCCAAATCCTTTACATGCTGTTTTCCTACTATGGGTACATTTGATGGTGTTTTGTACTCTGTATTATGTTTAAGGTGCTCATTTTTACCGTACCTGAGTACCTGGAATTTATCACTGTTAAACATCATGTTATTTTCTGATGACCAGTCGAAAACTTTATTAATATCAGCTTGAAGTTTTTCAATGTCCTCAGCCGAGGGTTGATAAAGACAGTCTATTTAACACAAGTGTCACACGCACTAGGGGACACAGGTGGAAACTGAGTGCCCAAATGAGCCACAGAGATATTAGAAAGAACTTTTTTAGTGTCAGAGTTGACAAATGGAATTCATTAGGAGGTGATGTGGTGGAGGCTGACTCCATACACAGTTTCAGGTGTAGATATGATAGAGCCCAATAGGCTCAGGAATCTGTACACCTGTTGATGGACGGTTAAGAGGCGGGACCAAAGAGGCAGAGATCAATCCCCGCAAACACAACTAGGTGAGGGCAACTAGGTGAGTACACACAAGTTTAACATCCACAGGGAGAGGAGCACCACTCCCACCTTCCAACCAATGGACGTCCTACCTGCCTCAACCCCTGCCAGCCCCCCATTAAGTGCCCACCTAGGGCATCCTCCCCCCCACTCACCACCCTCCCCAGGACCTCCTTTCTCACCAACCCACCAAGCCCTCCCTTCTCCCCCATGCCCTCCCCCCTGTCTTCCCCATCCCTAAGCCCTCCGTTCTCCCCCACCCCAAGCCCTCCTTTCTTCCCCACTCCCCTAAGCCCTCCCTTCCTCCTCACCACCCTCAGCTCTCCCTCCCCCCCCTTTAATCCCTCCCTTCTCTTCTGCTCCCCAAGGCCACCCCTTTCCTCTCATTCCTCCAAGCCCACCCTCCCCCATACCCCCCAAGCCTCCCCCTCTCACTCACCACCAAGCCTCCCCCCTCTTACTCTTCCCCTAACCTCCCCTTCTCACCCGCCCCCCCCCATGCCCTCTCTTCTCCCCCACACCCCCCCCTTCAAACCCTCTCTCCTCCACCACCACCCTCCACGTATCAGATCCTCCCAGCCCCCGCACACCCCATATCCCCCAGGTCCCCCTCCTTAGGCCCTCCCATCCTGGATCCTCCCTCTTTCCCTCCTTCATGGGAATCAACAGAAAATGAGAAGGGACAGAAGAGAGTCATTTCAGGGTGATGCACTCAAACATAGATGGGATTATAAGCAAGGCAAGTGAACTAAGGGAAAGAGCACAAGAAGTGAACCCAGATGTAATCGGACTCACAGAAACAAAACTCTCAGGAATCAAAATGATTGAGGTGTTTCCCCAGGACTACGCAGTAATAAGGAAAGAGGGGGAAGGTAGGGGAGGAGGTGGAGTGGGTCTACTAATGAGAATGGAATGGAGTTACAAGGAGATGGCCATCCCAGGCTGCAAGGGATTCAGAGACTACATAACAGGCACCATGACAATGGGAGGACCAAGAATAGTAGTAGCAGTGATATATAACCCTCCACCCAATGATAGAAGACTCAGGCATGAGTATGACGACAACAACATGGCAGTTAACACTATAAATGAGAGGGAAGCCTCTGCTGCCTGTAGAAATAGATCTCATCTGCTCATCATGGAGGACTTTAATTATGGAAGGATAGACTGAGAGAACAAGGAATCACATGGAGGTGAGGATACATTTAAGGCTAAACTATTGGAGGTGGGACAAGAAACTTCTTAAGCCAGCATATCAGAGGACCCACAAGGATGAGAGGAAACGATTAACCAGAGAGACTTGACCTAGTCTTCACTCGAACGACTCCGACATAAGGGATATCGGTTTCGAGGCCCCAGTAGGAATGAGCGACCACAGTGTCGGATGTTTGAGTATCTGATTGAAGAAGGGTTAAGGAACTCGAGGAGGGGAACTGAAAACAAAAGGCTGGCATTCCGAAAGGGAAACTATGAGGAGAGAAGGAAATTCCTAACAGATATAACATGGGAAACAACAGAGCTCAGAGAAAAGACGGCCCAAGACATGATGGACTACATCATGCAGAAGTGTAAAGAGGCAGCAGACAAGTTTGTCCCGGTCCAAAAGGAAAACAACGAAATGCAAATGAGAAACCCATGGTTTAATCAGAGATGTAGGCTAGCTAAGCAGTAAAGTAAAAGGGCGTGGAGAAACTATAGAAATAACAGATCACTCGAAAGCAGAGAAACATACCAGAGTGCAAGGAATGAATATGCCAGGTTGAGAAGAGAGACAGAAAGGCATTACGAAAATGACGTTACAAGCAAGGCAAAAGACTCAACCTAAATTGCTGCACAGCCACATAGGAGAAAAACAACAGTAAAGGAACAGGTAATGAAATTGTGGATAGGGGCAGACAGATTCACAACAAACGACAAGGAAGTGGGCGAGGAACTGAATAATAAATTCCAGGAGGTCTTCACAGGCAAGGGGAAGTTCCAGAGATAAGAGAGGGAATAGTTAACCAGGAACCACTAGAAGAGTTTGAGACTTCCAGTGGGGATGTAAGGAATCTCTTGCTAGAGTTGGATGTGACATAGGCTATAGGCCTGAATGGAATCTCCCCATGGATACTATAATAAGGAGCAGAAGCACTATGCCTGGCACTCTCCATAGTGTATAACAGATCACTGGTAACAGGGGAACTTCCAAAAATGTGGAAGACTGCTAATGTAGTCCAGATATACAAGAAAGGGGATAGATAGGAAGCACTGAAATACAGGCCAGTGTCCCTAACTTGCATATCATGAAAGCTGATAGAGAAGATTGTGCGAAAAAAAACTTGTGGAACATCTGGACCTAAAGAACTTCGTAACACAGCATCAACATGGGTTCAGGGATGGCATGTTCTGCCTCACAGGATTAACTGAATTCTATGACCAGGCAATAAAAATCAGGCATGAAAGAGAGGGGTAGGCAGACTGCATTTTCTTGGATTGCAAGAAAGCCTTTGACACAGTACCACACAAGAGGCTAGTGAAAAAGCTGAAGATGCGGGCAGGAGTGAAAGGGAAGGTATTCCATTGGATAAGGGAGTACCTAAGCAACAGAAGACAGCGAGTCACTCTGAGGGGTGAGGCCTCAGATTGGCGAGACGTCACAAGTGTAGACCAGCAGGGTTCAATCCTTGGACCTATACTGTTCCTCATATATGTAAATGATCTCCCAGAGGGTATAGAATCGTTCCTCTCATTGTTTGCTGATGATGCAAAAATTATGAGGAGGATTAAAACAGAGATCATAGTAGGAGGCTACAAGATGACCTAGGCAGACTGAATGAATGGTCCAACAAATGGCTACTAAAGTTCAACTCTAGTAAATGCAAGGTCATGAAACTAGGCAGTGGAAACAGGAGGCCAGACATAGGATACCGAATGGGAAATGATGTACTTTATGAAACGCACAGTGAGAAAGATCTAGGAGTTGATATCACACCAAACCTGTCTCCTGAAGTCAACATCAAAAGAATTACATCTGTCGCATATGCGAGGCTGGCTAACATCAGAACAGCTTCAGGAACCTGTGTAAGGAATCATTCAGAACCTTGTACACCGCATAGGTAAGACCAATCCTGGAGTATGCGGCCCCAGCATGGACCCGTACCTTGTCAAGCATAAGACGAAACTGGAAAAGTCCATAGGTATGCCACTAGGCTGGTTCAAGAACTAAGAGGCATGAGTTACGAGGAAAGGATGCGTGAAATGCACCTCACGACACTGGAAAATAGAAGAGAATGAGGAGACATGATCACTACCTACAAAATGCTCAGAGGAATTGAATGGGTAGAAAAGGATAAACTTTTTAACACAGGTGGTACGCAAACAAGGGGACACAGGTGGAGACTGAGTACTCAAATAAGCCTTAGGAACTTTAGAGAGAACTTTTTCAGTGTCAGAGTAGTTAACATGCGGAATGCATTAGACAGTGATGTGGTGGAGGCGGACTCCTTACACAGTTTCAAATGTAGATATGATAGAACCCAGTAGGTTCAGGAATCTGTACATCAGTTGATTGACAGTTGAGAAACGGGACCAAAGAGCGGGGCTCAATCCCCGCAAGCACAACTAGGTGAGTACACAAGTGACTACTTAACCAAGTGAAGGTTTCACTTGTGACTACATAACAGGTACCATAGCAATTGGAGGACAAAAACTTATAGTCGTAGTCATATAACTCCCACCTAATGACAGACGACCCAGACAGGAATATGATAGAAACAACATGACCACCATCAATTTAATATAGAGGGCAGCTTCTGTGGCTAGCAGGGATGGATCTGAACTACTAATCATGGGAGACTTTAACCATGGGAAGATAGATTGGGAGATCAGAGACCCACAAGGGAGACTAGACACAGGGAGAGCTAAGCTGATGGAAGTGGCAACAAGAAACATTATAAGTCAACACATCAAGGGACCAACAAGAATGAGAGGAGAGGAAGAACCAGCTATGCTTGATCTGATATTTACCCCTAAATGAGTGGGATATATGGGAAGTTAAGTTGGAAGCACCCTTGGGAATGAGAGATCACAGTGTATTGATCTTTGACTACCTGGTAGAGCTAGGATTTATCTCCCCCCAAAATAACTAGGAAAGAAAGGACTGGCGTACCGAAAATGGAATTATGAGGATATGAGAAGTTTCCTTATGGATATACCATGGGACACAGAACTCAGAGCTAAGTTCGTACAAGACATAATGGACTATGTCACCCAAAAGTGTCAGGAGGCAGTAAACAGGTCTATCCCAGTCGAAAAGGAAAAATCCGAGAAGCAAAAGAAGAAATTGTGGTTTAATTGGGAATGTATGGAAGCAAAGGAGCTGAACAAAAAGACGTAGAATTAACGTCCGAAATAAGAGAACACCAGAATCAGAGCGAGATACTAGAGAACCAGGAATGAGTATGTTATTGCGAGAAGAGAAGCAGAGAAAAAGTATGGTAATGATATAGCAAATAAAGCCAAGACCGAACCAAAGCTACTCCACAGTCACATCAGGAGGAAAACAACAGTGAAAGAACAAGTGATGTAACTTAGAACGGGTGAGAATAGGTATACCAGACGGCCGTGGAAGGGTTCGAAATAACAAGAAATGAGGTCAAGACACACTTGTTGGATCTGGACGTGAGTAAGGCTATTGGTCCAGAAGGAATGTCACCATGGGTACTGAAAGAGTATAGTGGGTCACTGGAGACGGAAGACCTACCTGAAATATGGAAGACGGCTAATGTAGTCCCAATATACAAAAAGGGCGACAGGCAAAAGGTACTGAACTACAGGCCAGTGTCCTTAACTTGTATACCATGCAAGGTGGTGGAGAATATCATGAGAAAAAACCTAGTAACTTATCTGGAGAGAAGGAACTTCGTGACAAACCACCGACATGGGTTCAGAAGCGTAAATCTTGCCTCACTGGCTTAATAAAATTTCACAATTAGGTGACAAAGATTAAGCAAGAAAGAGAAGGATTGGTGGACTGCATTTTCTTGGACTGTCGGGAAGCCTTTGACACAGTACCCCATAAGAGGCTGATACATAAGCTGGAGAAACAGGCAGGAGAGTTACACTGAGGGGTGAGACCTCAGATTAGCGTGGAGTCACCAGTGGAGTCCCACAGGGCTTTGTATTCGGACCTATCGTGTTTCTGATATATGTAAATGATCTCCCAGAGAGTATAGACTCATTCTCCTCAATGTTTGCTGACGATTCCAAAATTGTGAGAAGGATTAAGACAGAGAAGGACAGCTTGAGGCTTCAAGAAGACCTGGACAAGCTGCAGGAATGGTCAAACAAATGGTTGTTAGAGTCTAACCCAAGCAAATGTAATGTAATGAAGATTGGTGTAGGGACCAGGAGGCCATATACAAGGTATCATTAGGGAGATGAAATTCTTCAAAATTCAGAAGGAGAGAAAGACTTGGAGGTTGATATCACACCAGACCTTTCCCCTTGAAGCCCACATCAAGAGAATAACATCAGCGGCATATGCCAGGCTGGCCAACATAAGAAACTTGTGTAAGGAATCATACAGAACTTTGTATTCCACATATGTCAGACCAATCCTGGAGCATGCAGTTCCAGCATGGAGTCCATATTCAAGCATTAGACTAAACTGGAAAACGTTCAAAAGTTTCCCACTAGACTAGTATCCGAACCAGGAGTATGAACTATGAGGAGAGACTACCGGAAATATATCTCACGTCGCTGGAAAACAGAGGAGTTAGGGGGAACATGATCAAGTCAACATGATTCATATAGGAATTGATAGACAGATAGACAGGCTATTTATCACAAAGGGCACATGCACTAAGGGACACAGGTGGAAATTGAGTGCCACAGAGATATTAGAAAGAACTTTTTTAGTGTCAGAGTGGTTGACAAATGGAATGCATTAGGAAGTGATGTGGTGGAGGCTGACTCCATACACAGTTTCAAGTGTAGATATGATAGAGCCCAACAGACTCATGAACCTGTACATCAGGTGATTGAGAGATGAGAGGCTGGATAATAATGGTTGTCGGTTGCGGTTGTAGCTTTCATGGTAGTGGGGAGGAATGGAGTACCAAACAGCTGTGGCATTTTCTTTTTTATTATCTACTAGCTGTACCCGGCCACACATTGCTGCAGCTCAGCAACGCATGTACGTTGCTGAGCAACAGCAACCCTTCCCCTGTCTTCCAGTCCTCCCCACCATTCCCCCCTCCCCCGTCCCTCGTCCTCCCAACCATTCCCACTCCCCCGTCCCCTCGTCCTTCCAACCATTCCTCACTCCCCCATCCCTATGTCCCCCCTCACCATCCACTTCTCCACCTTCCCCTCGTCCTCCTAACCATTCCCAACTCCACCGTCCCTCCCCATCTCCCTCTCTCCCGTCCCCTCGTCCTCCCTACCATTCCCCCTCCCCCGTCCCTTCTCCCCAACTTCCCCCACTTTCCTGTCCCTTTGTCCTTCCCCCCCCCCCACCGATCTCCATTCCCCTGTCCATCGTCCCACCATCCCCAACTCCCCCGTCCCCTCATCCTCCCCACCATTACCCAATCCTATGTCCCCTCGTCGTCCCCACCCTCCTCCACTCCCATCCCCTCGTCCTCCCCACTCCCTAGTTCGAAGCATTCCCAAATGATCTGATGTTCCCATCAGAAAATTGGGAACATCAAATCATCTCATTTTCCCATCACTGAAATATAAGAAAACCATTAAAAACGAAATGAAAAACAATGAAAAAATAAACAAATAAACTATACTCATGAAATGAACGGTATGGTAAATAACAAAGCTCAATTCCAATGCAATGTCATGCAAAAGGATTAAATCAAAATGAAAACAAATCGAAATCTATGAAAATTCAATTTATCAATGAAATCGGAAACATTGAAATGGAATCGAAACATATTTAGTATAGCGTAATTTGTTCTTACATGCAACAGATGGGGCTTATTTTTTTTTAAATCATTTTTTACCAGTCACAGGTGTGGCATCTATACTTATACTCACGAAATGAACGGTATGATAAACAACACAGCTCTGTTCCAATGCAAAGTCACAAAAAATAATTATATCACATTGAAAATAAATCGACATGTATGAAAATTAAATTTGTCAATGCAATCAAAAACACTGAAATGGAATCGTACCATACTTAGTATAGAGTGTGTGGCTCTTACGTGCAACAGATGGCACCGTTTCTTAAAAAAAATGTTTTTACCTGTTACAGGTATGGCATCTATACTTATACTTACGAAATGAATGGTATGGTAAACAACACAGCTTAATTCCAAAACAATGTCACTCAAAATAATTCCATAAAAATTTAAATAAATCAAAATCTATGAACATTAATAACATATTTAGTATAGCGTGTGTGTTGCCATTGCGTGCAACAGATGGCGCTGTTTTTTGAAAAAAAAACATGTTTTTACCTGTCAGAGGGGTGGCATCTATATAGTAGGTATATAAAAACACACGCATATTCGAATGGAACGTTGTGTCAGAATTTCAAAGCAATCGGTGAAGAACTCTGGGAGATTACAGCGTGTGTTACTCTTACATCCAACAGATGAGACTGTTTTTTAAAAAAGCATGTTTTTTCCCTGTCACTGGTGAGACATGTGTATAGGTGGTATATAAAAACATGCATCTATTCAAATGCAACGTCATGTAAAAATTTCAAAGCAATCGGAAAAAGGTTTCGAAGATTTCTCTCACATGAAAAACACATGAAAAGCACAATTAAAAAAAAAACATATTTTTTCTGTCACAGACGTGACATCAGTATAGTATGTATATAAAAACCCGCTCGGATGCGAATGGAACATTGTGTGAAAATTTCAAAGCAATCGGTGGAGAACTTTCAGAGATTAGCGATGTTGAACAAATGAACCTTTCCATTTTTATTTAAATAGGTATAAATAAAAATTAAAATGTTCGTTTGTGCATAACCCTTAATCTCCGAAAGTTCTTCACCATTGCTTTGAAATTTCACACAACGTTTCATTCGCATCCGGCCAGGTTTTTATATACATACAATATAGATGTCAC
The DNA here is from genome assembly GCF_040958095.1 of Procambarus clarkii. Lineage (NCBI taxonomy): Eukaryota > Metazoa > Arthropoda > Malacostraca > Decapoda > Cambaridae > Procambarus > Procambarus clarkii. The sequence continues at coordinate 2,530,516 of NW_027189133.1, forward strand.
GTCTGTGACAACAAAAAAACATGCTTTTTCTGAAAACTGAGTTTTTCATGTGAAGGAAATCGTCGAAACCTCTTTATTGAGTGTTTGAAATTTTGACACAACGTTGCATTCGAATAGGCCCATCTTTTTATATATCTACTATATACATGCCTCACCTGAGACAGAAAAAACAGACTTTTTTGAAAAACAGCGCCATCTGTTGGACGTAAGAGCAACACATGCTGTAATCTCCAAAAGTTCTTCACCGATTGCTTTGAAATTTTGACACAACGTTGCATTCGAATAGGCGCGTCTTTTTATATACCTACTATATAGAAGCCACCCCTGTGACAGGGAAAAACATGCATTTTTGTCAAAACAGCACCATCTGTTGCACATAATAGCAACATGCACGCTATACTAAATATGTCACGAATTCCATTTCATTGTTTCTGATTGCATTGAAATTATATTTTCACAGATTTTTATTTATTTTATTTTTTATTGACTTATTTTGTGTGACATTGTGTTGAATTGAGCTGTGTTGTTTACCATACCGTTCATTTCGTAATTATAGATGACACACCTGTGACAGATAAAACTATGCTTTTCTTGAAAAACAGCACCATCTGTTGCATGTATGAGCAACACACATGCTATACTAAATGTTACAATTTCATTTCAGCGTTTCTGATTGCATTGATAAATTGTTTTCATAGATTTTTATTTATTTTATTTTATTTAATTATTTTGTGTGAATTCCGTTGGAATTGAGCTGTCTTGTTTACCATACCATTCATTTCGTGAGTATAGTTTATTTTTTATTTTGTTTCATATTTTCATTTCATTTTTTAACTGTTTTTCTTATATATCAGTGATGGGAACATCAGCTCACTTTATATTCCCAATTTTCTGACGGGAACATCAGACCTTTTGGAAAGGCATCAGACGAGGGAGTGGGGAATGGGGGGGATGACGAGGGGACGGAAGTGAGAGATAGTGTGGAGGACGAGGGTACAAGGAAGGGGTAATGGTGAGGAAGGACGATGAGACGGGGGAGTTTGGGATAGTGGGGAGGAGAAAGGGACAGGGAAAGTTGCTGTGGCTCAGCGGCTGCTAGTAAAGTTATAAATTTTATGCTGGGCCACGTACTAGCTATCGTAAGTGTCTCTGCTGGGCGAGGGCTAACGACAATCTGATTATGGAGTGTGGCCCTCGGCTGTCCCTCGGGCGAGCACACAAGGAGCCTAGTTCTGAGAGGTTCTGAGTAGACATAACAAGATGGCCCACCATACCCTGGGCATCCAACTCCGCTTAGCACGCTATCATCGTCGTCCTCAACAATCTGCTTGAAGAACTTTTTGGTTGTGAACCTAACTAACATTTATGTATAGGATTATTTACCTATGGTGGCTGTAAACAAGCTCTGAGACATCCACAACCCAGTCTCAGACATACATGAATATAGAGTACATTGCATAAATATAATTCTAAAATTAAGTTATCCATGGAGCATCATGACTAACTAGTTAAACGTCTGAGCATACTGGAGGCAGAAGGTCCATCTGCAGATAGAGGCAGTGGACCAGAAGTTGTGTGCAAGGATCAAGATGCACACCCACAGTGTTACCTGTTAAGCAGATTATAATCGGTAGACGCTGACAAAGGCACGTTATAGTATAGTATAGTATAATGACGTTCTACTAAAATATGGAGTGCAGGGACGCGGCAAAAACACCAGGACCTGAACAGTGAGTGTTGAGAAGTCATAAGATTGAAACTATGAATTAAGGTGAGCTATGTAGGTATCATATTATATACATTTGAGACAAAGGAAAAAGAACAGAAGTATAAAATCCACTGAGAAAGGCGTTAATCAGTTTAACTCTCTCAGAAATCTCAACGATATGCTGCGGGAATGGTACATAAAAGTGTCTAACATATACAATGGTTGGGTACTCACTCAAGACGAGCTTTCTCGTAAAAAAATTAACTAGAACTAGTGGAAAAGGGGTAGAAGTTAGTAGGCATGAACGGGTTACTTAGCTAGATATAAAAACTATGAATGTTAGGGGCTAGTTCTTCACGAATATAGTCATCTTCTGCTACATACTGGCAGTCAGGAAGTGATTAGCTGATGTAACGCATCCATTGTCCTTTACAGACAGGAACACCACAGTCACACAAGCATGTATCATCCGACTGTTGTTGGTGCACTGTCAAAATAACTGGTCTGGACCGAAAGTTGTAAGTATGAGTACCAGGTGATGTGGTACCATTGTTCGTGTCTTCGACCAGAGTGGGTGTCATGGTGGTAGGGTCAGTCATTACATTGTCATTGACAGGTACTGGGCTGTCTTGGTCAACAGTCAGTTGGGCTAGTTTCATGTGACTGAGATGTTCATTTACATGTTCACCTGTAGCAAGGTTTTCCAGCTTGTACTTGGTACCTGTAATATGCTCAAGAACTCAGTAAGATCCAAGAACTTCTCAGTCAGCGTATACATGGGACCATCTCTTCGCTGGTTGAGGATCATTACTAAAGATCCAGGTCCTATTTTTGTAGGTTTAGCATGAGCGTTTTGTAACCTAGTGAAATCGTCCAGTAGCTTTAGATAGGTATTCCTTGATTCTCAGGAATACCAATTGAGTGTCTCTTTGTTTGACTTTAACATAATCATCATAGTTGTAAAGTGACACAGGCGGTGAGGATATGAGAGCATTAGGGAATCTCATGTCTGTCCGATGTCCAGAGGTGAGGTGTATCTCCTATTGAGGAGTTGACAGAGGAGTTTATCGAGCTTTGGACGATTGGCATAAGTTCATCCCATTTGTGACTGTCCCGATTGACTGTTACTCTGAGTGCGTTATTGACTGTTAATTTTCTTATTTGTTCTTTCAGCAAGACCATTGCTAGCCGGTTGATAAGGCATTATATTGCACTTTTTATTTTTGTACAGTTTAGCCATTTGTTCCATAACAGAATTGTTGAATTCCGGGCCTTTGGCAGTATAGTATACTGACAACGGCCGAGAGTCCACCTAGATTTAAACCGAGAGTATAACCCTAGGTGGACCATACCGCAAAATTATGTTATTATGAAATGCATTATGCAGTTTTGTTTGGAATTGGAACCAGTTTACCGTATTTAGAGAAGTTATCCACCGCAACTAGAAGATGTTTATTACCTATGAAAATTTCAGCAAAGTTCGTTAGCAAGTCCATAGAAACACGGTCCCAAGGTGCATTAGTCGTAGGGTAAGTCTGAATTGGGTTCAGCCCAGCAACATGGGTTCTGTTAGCTAGGCAGGATAGACATTGATCCACGTGATGTTTAATCTGTTTCCCATTTCGGGCCAGTAATACTCGAGGCAAGCCTGCTTTATGGTGCAGTCCTTGCCAGGATGTGCACTGTGCGTCATGGGACAAGTTTCAACACGATAGGTACTATCGACGCAGGAATAACAGGTTGATGTATCATTCTGGCAGGAGAGTCAAACATAACCTTCATGTGTAGTACGTGGTTTACGAGTACTAGTTCCTTGAGTGGCATAGGAGACTTGACTGTAAGAGTCGTTTTCGGGTTCATTAGAAAAGCTTATAATCGGTGCCCACATTGGGTCTTGTTGTTGTGCTATTCTACATCTTGCAAGTCTGTCGAAGGGTATTCTACCTGAACAGGAGCGACGTAGTGGGAGAGGGCATCGGCAACTACATTATGGCTGCCAGGTAAGTTTCCAAACGTGGGTAAGACTCTTGTATTGTGAGCGACCAACGGCAAACTTACCTATTGGGTTCTATTTTTTTCGTCAGTACATGGACAGGGTAGTTGTAGATGATGTCTCTGAATGTTTGAGAGCCCACCACTACAGCTATAGCTTGTCGTTCTGTTGTCGAGTAATTCTTTTCTGCTTTGGAGAGAACTCAGCTTGCATATGCAATGGCATGTTTTTTTCTGTCGCTAGTCTATGTTAGTACGGCTCCTAATCCAATATTACTGGCGTCGGTGACTATGATAAACGATTTGGAGAAGTCTGGGAACTTGATAATGTGAGCTGATATCAAAGCCTCTTTAAGTGTTTTAAAACGCTTTCTCCTGATCAGCTGTCCTGGCGAATAGGACGTCTTTCTTAAGGAGGTGAGTGAGAGAAGACTCAATCACTGAATAGCCAGCGATGAAATGGCGATAGAATCCTGTTAGGCCTATGAAGTTTTGCACAGCATCAACATTATGAGGGACAGGATACTTCTTCACAGTGTCTATCTTTGAGTTAAGAGTGGTAATGCCGTGTGAGATGACTTTATGGCCTAGAAACTTTATCTCTTTTTTTCATGAAGTCACATTTGATAAGTTTGATCTTCAAATTAGCTTCAGATAGTTTCTGAAGAGCAAATTTTAAACTTTGATGGTGGGTCGGTACATCCTTGGATATGATTATGAGGTCATCGAGGTAAACCTTGAGGGTATTACCTATCATTCGTCGGAACAAGTTTGTCATAAGCCTAGAGAAAGTAATGGAGGGCTGCTGCATAAGCCAAAAGGTATGTAGGTGTACAAGTAATGGCCACTAGGGACGGAAAACTCTGTCAGTTCTCGGCTTTCTGGGTCAAGTGGTATTTGCCAAAAACCTTGCAATAGATCAAGAGAAGACGAAACCTCATTCTGGCCTATGTTCTGCAATAAGTCAGTGAGCACGGGAAGTGGAAACCTATCTGGTATCGTCACGTGGTAAAGTTTTCTGAAATCAACGATGGGATGCAAGAGCCATCCATCCTTCTGGGGTACTATGATCAATGGAGCATTCCATGGAGAGGTGCTTTCTTCAATAACACCTCCGTGTAACATCTCGTCAATATGACGGTCTGCAACAGCTCGTTGAGAATGAGGCAATCTATATGCGGGTACATAAATTCGTTGAGTACCTGGTTCAAGAGGAATTTGTGAGTGATGAGGTGTGTCATGCCAAGTTGTTCTCCTGTCAGTTCCACAACAGTGTTTGTTGAGGAAGGGGGGCTTGGGCGTTTGGGAAGTCAGTGGGACTAAGGTTCTCAGGCGAGATCGCTAACTGATTTCGATTTGTCATATGAGAGAGTGCAAGTACCATTAGTTCAGTAGAGTCTTCATCCACTACTCGCACCACTAACGAACAATAGGTGAAGTATACAATGTGTGTCTATGTGAGGTAAATGTTGGCATTGGTGACATTTGCAACATAAACAGCAGTAAAGATGTTCTGTATCTGTTGAAAGGACGGTTCTATGTAGGTACCTTTTATTTGACATGTGACACTGTCTGCTATTACGTGATCTAGGTCAGGTACACCAGGAATTTTGACAATAACCTTTGTTAGTGTGTGAGAATGTAGAAAGGTGTCTTGGTGTAAGATGCCTCTGACTTGATTGATGTTAGACTCTAGGCAAGGTAATGAACAATTGCTGGGGCCCCTTGCAAAGATTCATTGACTTCATCGACCTGTGATATTGTGTGGCTGTGGGATGGACTGGTGTCAGTAAGTGATTGAGTGACAGCTTTGTTTGGACGTGTCTGGTAACGTGTATCTTGGTCACTCCTGGCTTTTATGTAACTGATATAGTCCCTATGGTTGGTGAACTAGTGTCCCCATGGGGAACACACCACAAAGAGGTACTACTGTGTCACCAATTGTTGTTTCCCAATGGCAAGCATCAATAGTAATTAAAAAGAATGTCTCCTGGGAACCGAATATTATCTACAAGTAAACAGGTCATGGCCACTGATCTGTCATCAACTATCAACTCTTTGTCAGCTTCACCCAACACTGCAGTCATTCCTCCAGAAACTTCACAAAGGTTGGAGTCAGATGGCTGGCATACAACAAGTCTGTTGTGTATGTCATTCAAGGCGGCTTCTTTGATGATGATGACTCTAGCTCCTGTGTCTAGGAAAATTTTAACTTGTTGACCTTTCAGAGTGGTTGTAATCAGAGGTCCTTCTGTGTCTTTGTTAGGCATGTTAGTACGAGACTGGTGTGGTCGACGTGATGTCTGAAGCACATGATTGTGAGTACTGTCAGCATGAGGAGGTGTACGGTATCCTCCTCTGCTAATATATTAAACCTGTTATGGGTAAGTACTGATTATGCAGGGTGATCGTCTCGCTTCCCTATGTCATGCTGGTTTACAAAGGCTGCTATGTTTTCCCCCGATTGCGAGTATGGTCTGGTCTGGTCTAAGTACCCGTTGGTCTAGTCTGCATTATTCGTGAAGGCTGTAACACCGTTTGTCAGCCGCGAGTCAGTGTCCATCTGTGTTGGGACTGTCAGTCTTCGCGAACCTAACATGGGCAGTAGGTCGGGTTGCAGGAGCACGTGCAAGGCTCGGTCGGCGATGGTTAGGGGTTGCAGCATGTGGTTGGTTATTGGCAGGTTATTGGGGTAGCTTGATTAGAACCTCGGCAAGCTCGACAGTTAACAGTGTCATGACCATGGAGCTGGTGATAGGTGCAGAATGGTGAACGAGCTGCTCGGCAGTCTGACATTTCATGTACAGGTCTGCGGTGAAATATGCAATAAGGATGGTTGTGATATACAGTATTGCTTGCACTGTTATGTCTTCCATGCGGTTGGTAATGAGTGCTGTTTGATGTGCATTCTGCCTAACGGTGGCCAGGTTTGCCACAGTTAAAGCATTCTGGCGTTTGCGGGAGAGGAGGATAATGAGGAGAGTTAGTCCTGGAGTATGACCTGCGGCCATGTGAGGGTGGAGAAGACCTATCATGAGTCTGAATGTTACTAGGGAAAGAACGCGTGACAACGTTTGCAGGGTTATGGGGATTGATTGCATTGAAAACGGCAGTGCTGTGCAGAGTCCTGGTTCTTTAGCCTCTCAGTGGAATCTATCATCTCATCCATTAATTCCCAAATAGTGTTGTTTGGCCCAAAGGTCCTTAGCTTGTATTTCCTTTAGTATGACCTCGGGGGGCATGACGCTGTATGGCACCAAATCTCAGTAGTCTACAGACATTACCTATGGTGAGGCTTTCCTTTGCTTCCCATCTAGAACCCGTCAAAGCTGATTTCAGTGAGCTATGGAGCTTATCTAATCGTCTGCCGAATGCTTTGCGTGTCTCATCAGGACGCATTACCCAGCAAACACAAATCGTACAGAAAACGTTCGTCTATCTCTTCCCATAGGTGTAGGAATGATTTGCATTGAGAATGGTGCAGGAGAGCCTTTGAGAAACTTTTAATCCAAAATCCAAACACAAAGGTTTTATAATAAATTGTTTATCTACAACTATTTTGTTCCTAATGTATTACAAATAGTTTTTACATGTTTAAATATATAATTTATGGTGTTTTTTGTAAAATTCATTAACAAATTGTGAATGATATTTAATGGCTGAATGAAACCGTCAAAATACATTTAATTATTCTATGATCAGAAAAAAATAGTTTTCCAAATTTTTCTAAAAATCGCTCTTTTAACACAATTTGACTCCTTATGCATTCCACTAAACACTAATATCATGTTTAAATATATAATTTATGTATTATTCCCTAAAATAATTTATATAAATTATAAATGTTGTTGGAAAGTGGTGTGAAAGAATCAGAAAACGTTTTTTAACTATGTCTCCAGTGCACAGTTTATCAAACAAGAAGATTAACGTTCATCAACCCTTAAAATCTTATATGTTATCTTGCTGTTGTAAAATGGGTGAATCTTTAAGAACAGTATCTATATGACAAATGGTGTTTAACCTAACTCAAAACATTGTAGGGTTTATTATTCTACACATATTTCTAATGACTCTTAGATGTTTACATTCTCTGAAGTATAATTGTGAAGGCTGTGTCCTTCACTCTCACAACATTCTTAAACTTAAGATTCTTAAACTCCTCTGCATGTTCAATCATAATTGTTTCCATTCTGAATCTCCATGGACATTTGTATCCAAAATTAAACCAATGTGGTTTCCTTCAGTACCCAGTACATTTGCTCATTCATTTCCACAGATTCCAACATGGTAGGAGATTTACAGAAATTTGGCTACTCATATTGTTATCTATTACATGAATGCATTTCCATAGTATAAGAAAAATACATGAGTTTATGATAAATTCGTTTTTTGTTATATAATATTTGTATGCTGTTTTTTCTTTAAACCCCATACTGAACTAAATCACGAGAGTATATATTATTTATTAAGAAGCGCCACCACTGACCGCCAATTAAGTGCTCACATCAATTATAACTCTATAAGAAATAACACACAAGCCATGCCCAACTGTCGATCAACATTGATGCTGCACACACACTCAGGCGCCTCGACTCAAAATTGCCACTCATCAGTCATATGGAGGAGAAAACTTTGACAAATTTCACCTATCATAAATAACAGTCTCCGTCTTTCGTCAGTCTTTCTCATAAATTCAGTCTCCGTGGTGTAGTGGTAAGACACTCGCCTGGCGTTCCGCGAGCGCTATGTCATGGGTTCGTATCCTGGCCGGGGAGGATTTACTGGGTGCAAATCCTTAACTGTAGCCTCTGTTTAATGAAACAGTAAAATGTGTACTTGGATGAAAAATCGATTCTTCACGGCGGGGGATCATATTCCTGGGACCTGCCCGAAACGCTACGCGTACTAGTGGCTGTACAAGAATATAACAACAACTCTTGTATATATCTCAAAAAAAACAGAAAAACAAGGACCACCATTGACTGCCAAGTGCTCATATCAAGTCTAACTCTAAGAAACAACACGCAATCGTTGTAAATAACCATGTCAACATGAACTCTGGACACAATACGTCTCCCAACATCATCACTCACGCTGGCATCAAGATGGAAATGTTAGGACTAATAGTGCCCATAGTGTCGTGGTGTATAGTATCGTGGAGTATAATGTCGTGGAGTATAGAGTCGTTGAGTATAGTGTCGTGGAGTATAGTGTCAGGGAGTATAGTGTCGTGGAGTATAGTGTCGTGGAGTATAGTGTTGTGAAGTATAGTGTCATGGAGAATAATGTAGTGGAGTATAGTGTCGTGGAGTATAGTGTCGGGGAGTATAGTGCCGTTGAGTATAGTGTCGTGGAGTAGAGTGTCGTGAAGAATAGTGTTGTGAAGTATAGTGTCATGGAGAATAGTGTAGTGGAGTATAGTGTCGTGGAGTATAGTGTCGTTGAGTATAGTGTCGTGGAGTATAGTGTCGGGGAGTATAGTGTCGTGGAGTATAGTGTCGGGGAGTATAGTGTCGTGGAGTAGAGTGTCGTGGAGTATAGTGTCGTGGAGTATAGTGTCGTGGAGTATAGTGTCGTGGAGTATAGTGTTGTGAAGTATAGTGTCATGGAGAATAGTGTAGTGGAGTATAGTGTCGTGGAGTATAGTGTCGGGGAGTATAGTGCCGTGGAGTATAGTGTCGTGGAGTAGAGTGTCGTGGAGAATAGTGTTGTGAAGTATAGTGTCATGGAGAATAGTGTAGTGGAGTATAGTGTCGTGGAGTATAGTGTCGTTGAGTATAGTGTCGTGGAGTATAGTGTCGGGGAGTATAGTGTCGTGGAGTATAGTGTCGGGGAGTATAGTGTCGTGGAGTAGAGTGTCGTGGAGTATAGTGTCGTGGAGTATAGTGTAGTGGAGTCTAGTGTCATGGAGTATAGTGTCAGGGAGTATAGTGTCGGGGAGTATAGTGTGGAGTATAGTGTCGTGGAGTATAGTGTCGTGGAGTATATTGTCGTGGAGTATAGTGTCGTGGAGAATAGTGTAGTGGAGTATAGTGTCGTGGAGTATAGTGTCGTGGAGTATAGTGTCGTGGAGTATAGTGTCGGGGAGTATAGTGTCATGGAGTATAGTGTCGTGGAGTATAGTGTTGTGAAGTATAGTATCGTTGTGTATAGTGTCGTGGTGTATAATGTCGTGGAGTATAGTGTCGTGGAGTATAGTGTCACGGAGTATAATGTCGTGGAGTATAGAGTCGTTGAGTATAGTGTCGTGGAGTATAGTGTCAGGGAGTATAGTGTCGTGGAGTATAGTGTCGTGGAGTATAGTGTCGTGGAGTATAGTGTTGTGAAGTATAGTGTCATGGAGAATAATGTAGTGGAGTATAGTGTCGTGGAGTATAGTGTCGGGGAGTATAGTGCCGTGGAGTATAGTGTCGTGGAGTAGAGTGTCGTGAAGAATAGTGTTGTGAAGTATAGTGTCATGGAGAATAGTGTAGTGGAGTATAGTGTCGTGGAGTATAGTGTCGTTGAGTATAGTGTCGTGGAGTATAGTGTCGGGGAGTATAGTGTCGTGGAGTATAGTGTCGGGGAGTATAGTGTCGGGGAGTATAGTGTCGTGGAGTAGAGTGTCGTGGAGTATAGTGTCGTGGAGTATAGTGTCGTGGAGTATAGTGTCGTGGAGTATAGTGTTGTGAAGTATAGTGTCATGGAGAATAGTGTAGTGGAGTATAGTGTCGTGGAGTATAGTGTCGGGGAGTATAGTGCCGTGGAGTATAGTGTCGTGGAGTAGAGTGTCGTGGAGAATAGTGTTGTGAAGTATAGTGTCATGGAGAATAGTGTAGTGGAGTATAGTGTCGTGGAGTATAGTGTCGTTGAGTATAGTGTCGTGGAGTATAGTGTCGGGGAGTATAGTGTCGTGGAGTATAGTGTCGGGGAGTAGAGTGTCGTGGAGTAGAGTGTCGTGGAGTATAGTGTCGTGGAGTATAGTGTAGTGGAGTCTAGTGTCATGGAGTATAGTGTCAGGGAGTATAGTGTCGGGGAGTATAGTGTGGAGTATAGTGTCGTGGAGTATAGTGTCGTGGAGTATATTGTCGTGGAGTATAGTGTCGTGGAGAATAGTGTAGTGGAGTATAGTGTCGTGGAGTATAGTGTCGTGGAGTATAGTGTCGTGGAGTATAGTGTCGGGGAGTATAGTGTCATGGAGTATAGTGTCGTGGAGTATAGTGTTGTGAAGTATAGTATCGTTGTGTATAGTGTCATGGTGTATAATGTCGTGGAGTATAGTGTCGTGGAGTATAGTGTCACGGAGTATAGTGTCGGGGAGTATAGTGTCATGGTGTATAGTGTCACGGAGTATAGTGTCGGGGAGTATAGTGTCATGGTGTATAGTGTCGTGGCGTATAGTGTCGTGGAGTATAGTGTCGTGGAGTATAGTGTCGTGGAGAATAGTGTAGTGGAGTATAGTGTCGTGGAGTATAGTGTCACGGAGTATAGTGTCACGGAGTATAGTGTCGGGGAGTATAGTGTCATGGTGTATAGTGTCGTGGAGTATAGTGTCGTGGAGTATAGTGTCGTGGAGTATAGTGTCGTGGAGAATAGTGTAGTGGAGTATAGTGTCGTGGAGTATAGTGTCGTGGAGTATAGTGTCGTGGAGTATAGTGTCGTGGAGTATAGTGTAGTGGAGTATAGTGTCGGGGAGTATAGTGTAGTGGAGTATAGTGTCGGGGAGTATAGTGTCGTGGAAAATAGTGTAGTGGAGTATAGTGTCGTGGAGTATAGTGTCGTAGTGTATAGTGTCGTGGAGTATAGTGTCGTGGAGTATAGTGTAGTGGAGTATATTGTCACGGAGTATAGTGTCGGGGAGTATAGTGTCATGGTGTATTGTGTCGTGGAGTATAGTGTCGTGGACTATAATGTCATGGTGTATAGTGTCGTGGAGTATAGTGTCGTGGACTATAATGTCGTGGAGTACAGTGTCGTGGTGTATAGTGTTGTGGAGTATAGTGTCGTGGTGTATAGTGTCGTGGAGTATAGTGTCGTGGAGTATAGTGTCGTGGAGTATAGTGTCGTGGAGTATAGTGTCGGGGAGTATAGTGTCGTGGTGTATAGTGTTGTGGAATATAGTGTTGTGTTGTATAGTATCGTGATTTATAGTGTCGTGGAGTATAGTGAAGTGGTGTATAGTGTCGTGGTGTATAGTGAAGTGGTGTATAGTGTCGTGGAGTATAGTGAAGTGGTGTATAGTGTCGTGGAGTATAGTGCCGTGGAGTATAGTGTCGTGGAGTATAGTGTCGTGGTGTATAGTGTCGTGGTGTATAGTGTCGTGGAGTATAGTGTCGTGGTGTATAGTGTCGTGGAGTATAGTGTTGAGTAGTGTCGGGGAGTATAGTGTCGTGGTGTATAGTGTTGTGGAGTATAGTGTCGTGGAGTATAGTGTCGTGGAGTATAGTGTTGTGGTGTGTTGTTGTTGTGTTGTGGTGTAAAGTATCGTGGTTTATAGTGTCATGGTGTATAGTGTCGTGGACTATAGTGTCGTGGTGTATAGTGTCGTGGAGTATAGTGTTGAGTAGTGTCGGGGAGTATAGTGCCGTGGAGTATAGTGTCGTGGAGTATAGTGTTGTGGTGTAAAGTATCGTGGTTTATAGTGTCATGGTGTATAGTGTCGTGGAGTATAGTGAAGTGGTGTAAAGTATCGTGGTTTATAGTGTCATGGTGTATAGTGTCGTGGAGTATAGTGTCGTGATGTATAGTGTCGTGGAGTATAGTGTCGTGGTGTATAGTGTTGTGGAGTATAGTGTCGTGGAGTATAGTGTCGTGGAGTATAGTGTCGTGGAGTATAGTGTTGTGGTGTAAAGTATCGTGGTTTATAGTGTCATGGTGTATAGTGTCGTGGAGTATAGTGAAGTGGTGTATAGTGTCGTGGAGTATAGTGAAGTGGTGTATAGTGTTGCGGAGTATAGTGTCGTGGTGTATAGTGTCGTGGAGTATAGTGTCGTGGAGTATAGTGTCGTGGTGTATAGTGTAGTGGTGTATAGTGGCGGCCTGGGGGTAAGGTGGACATGGTGCGGCCTGGGGGTAAGGTGGACATGGGGCGGCCTGGGGGTAGGATGGACATGGGGCGGCCTGGGGGTAGGATGGACATGGGGCGGCCTGGGGGTAGGATGGACATGGAGTTGCGTGGGGTGGACATGTCGGGAGGGGTTGGTGTTGTGGGGGGTGGGGTTGGGAGCGTGGAGTCGCTTGTGTATCCATGGAAAACATCTATGTTTACTATATTCCCCCACACTGAGACTCGTCTCCTGACCCATGTGGCAAATCAATGCACCTCACAAACCCATAACAATCAACAAACAAAAAAACGTTCATGCACCATTTCTCTGTTTGTTCTTATATATTTCAAAACTAAGGAAAAAAAAAGTTTCTATCCAGCGAACCGCCATACATCAACGCGTTGCTTAGACAAGGCGCTGACAGGTGTCTTTGTCACCCCAGACCCCAGGCGAAATGAATGAAATTCTTTGCACTCGTTACAGGAGACCCACATTCGGCATTAAAGAGATGGAAGATAGAGTTTACTCTACTGAATACTAAGACAAAAAGGGATTACCATAAAAAATTAAAATAATATATTTTACGTTAAATAAATTTAGTTACGTTAATTGAATGGCTATATTCGAGAAACAACTGGCTATGCGCTTGGGCGAGATGGTGCTGGAATAATTTAAAAAAGTTAGCACTGAACTCTGTGTCGAGTCAACCCGCAAAAAAAATACAGACTCTCATGCCAAATTCACTTAAATGCTTTAAATTACAATTTTTAATTTACAGCTTTTAAACTAGGATAACGTTAATAGCCCGCAGTAAAGAAGAAAACTAACACATGGGACATGCATTTGTCACGCTAATCCAAATTTCTGCCAAAATCTGAGGTTTGCAACCAAACTGGACTCTTAAAAATTCTATCTCCCAAAACGGGGAAAACGCGTTAAAATCGAAAAAAAAGCAAATATTTCTCCTAACCGGCGAAGTGTACTGAACAACACTGAACGAACTTGCATTGATTACACACACGATTCGAATTTTCCGCAATTAACCCGAAATTGCAGCCCAGTGGACTTAGAAAAAATTCGCACACGGCTTCTGTACCGCACCACGACCACGTGTTAGCAAAACCGCAGCACCACACGACGAAAATCTTAATTCTAGCTATCTATCCTAGGAACACACAAATATACTTAGGGGGAAAACTTAAAAATATTAAGAGGAACTTCATATATAATTTAAGGAACTCGATTTAACCTATAGCTTTTCCCTACCCATTAACCAATTGTCCGAATCCTAGTGACCCTGACCACTGGATCAACCCCGTACAGAAAGCTGCATGCACGAGAATCGCTATGACTAGATCTGAATCGACAATGACTAGCGTGCGATCACTAGTCACCTATCCAGTTGCCAACCACGTTACTCACTCATCCCTAAATAGCCGGGAACCATCTTCATGAATTAACCGTAATACCTAGCTTTAGGGTCGTCCGCACTTGCCCGCCCTCAGACCCTTACAGTACCCTCGTGGCGTCCCACAGAAAACACTGCCCCTGACAGTTCAACCCAGAACTACTGTCGTATGTGGCATCCACATGAAACCCTTACATTAATTGGAAAAGGTCGAGTAATATACCTTGTCCACTCAATGTAGGTGGTCCTCAACTTAACTGCCTAACTTAACAGCCTAACTTAAAACTACCAACACTCCACGAGGCTATAGAATCGCCTACTCTATGCAAATCACACTACATATGCTTCCTGCGAACTTAACGCGTGGCCCCCGGCTGATCTCTGACCATGCAGCATGACGTAACGGAAAGACGCGTGAGGCTTCAATAATTTTTAAGAAATTATTGAAACACCGCTGCCTACTATTGTAACACGGGACTGTATTGGTTCTACTCTGTCCACCATCCTGCCCGTGAAGATGCTTACTGAAATTTAACCGAATTCCAAAGGACCCCAGAGTATACTCTAAAGCCGAGTCCCACACCACGTGGTCTTAGCCATTTGATCGGCTAAGCTTCTACAGACACGTGACGTCGCACCAGGTTTTCTAGCAAACTCAAGGGATCCCTTTACGCCTCCACTACCAGACCATTAACCTGAAGCGTCAATCAGTTGGGGTCTGGACCAATTAATCGATCATTACAACCTTGGGGCTTGATCCCCAAATTACGTGGAAAAGGGGGAAGAATCTACATTAAGTGTGAGAATTATAGCAACAAAAGGGATAAATAAACTCTTAACCTTTGTTAGGCTTGCGGCCCAACTAAAACTTCAGACTCCTGGAGACCACGTGACCAGGACTTGGACACATTCAAAAATGGAAATAATAAAATACAAATAACAAGCTAATTATTTGGTTGAACTCTTTTAAACTGAAGGTAATTGCACAGGCATCTTAAGAAAAAGTTATTTCCAATTACAATATGGCTATTTGACCTTTGAGAATTACTAACTGTGGAAGGCTTTGGTGACCCTTGACCAGGGTCGCCAAAATTAATCCATGTCAGAGGCTAGTCCTAACTAGTGATACCACTGAAGGTGACTTATTCAGTATTCTGACTATTGAGAATACTCTTGATACTGGAACAGGAATTCTATTGTATACAATATGAATGAAGACTTGAATTTCTCTAAATTTCTGAATTCTGTAAAATAATTCATTACACATTGCTTAAGACAGAGGCTTTTGTAAGCCTAACCGCTAATCCCAGGAGAGATACTCCATGGTTCCCGAGTCAGGTCAACTACCGCCTGACTCCAATTCTTGTACAAGGGCGTATACCACTGCATCCCCTACAATTACTTATTTTAAAACAACTTCAGTTGTTACACTCCTTCCTCCTCGCCCTTCTCCTCCTCCTTCTGCTTCACCCTTCTCCTCCTCCTTCCTTCCTTCTCGTCCTTTTCCTCCTCCTCCTTCCTTCCTTCGTCCTTTCCCTCCTCCTTCCTTCCTTCCTCCTTTCCCTCCTCCTTCTTCCTTCCTTCTCGCCCTCCTCCTCCTTCCTCGTTGCCCTTCTCCTCCACCTTGCAATGCTCCTCGTCCTTCCTTCTCGCTCATTTCCTCCTCCTTCCTACTTGTGAATAGTATATGAAGAGAATAGAATAGTATGAAGAGAATAGTATTCTCTTCATCCTCCTTGCTCCTGGCCCTGTTCCTTCTCCTTCCTCCTTGCCCTGTTCCTCCTCCTTCCTCCTTGCCCTGCTCCTCCTTCCTCTTCACCCTTCTCCTCCTCCTACCTCCTCGCCCTCCTCCTCCTTCTTCCTTGTTGTAAATTTCCAACAATTATTTTGCATCCTTACTACAATAGGATGTATTTCCTGTATTAGGCTTCTTAATCATTCAATACTCATTTAATAATCCTTAGTACAATGGGATGTATTTCCTGTACTAAGTGTAATAATTAACTAACACTATTAATCCGTAGTTTAGCATCACAGAATTCATTGCATTAGGATGTGGAGCGTCATATAATTTTCCTTAGAATCGTGGAAATGTTGCGTCAGTCAGCTAGCCACCAGAAACATTTCATATTAACATATCCAGTACAATCTAGCCTTATTTTGTCTTTTAATAAGGATAAGCATTTATTATTTGATTCACTTTTTGTTAATAAATTTATCATTGTTTACGGGAATTAATTTATGCGGCCACTATTTGCTGTGTCAGTGAATATAATGATAAATTGTATCTCCACTCCAGACCTTTTCTCGTTCATTTAATATCGTCTAAATTAATTGATTACATCACGAGAAAAGAGGAGTCGCCACATAATACCTTTATTGTGACGTAAATGTTTGTCACAACGCATTTCCTTCCATATAATTTATGCTCGGAACCCCTACTGGGAGCTATGCGCATGCGCGACTTTCGAGCAGGAAGGGAGAGAATTCGCCATACTGGCAAGAGAGACACACGAGACAACCGCCGTTGTATAGGTGTTCTGAAGTTTGCTTATCAAGATTAGTCATAATTTAGGATCATCTGGCTATCTACAGACTCCAGACTGATCCGGCAACTTCAATCTGACGGACACTACGTTCGGCAGAGAAGATAAGTATCCTTAATTGTTTTTAGAGGCCTTTAAAATAGAATTAGGTTACCTCCTTGTTCGTTACGATGTTTGGCGACACCAAAACCTACGTAAGTGTACGGCTAGTCCCCGGATCCATTTAGAATTTACTAATATAGAATGATTCTGGGTTTGGAGTGGAATTTACATAATATATGCATTTCAGCTGGAGTACCAGTGTAGGCGAGACCGCAGCGTCCACTACAGTCACGTGTTTCAAGGATCATTATCTCAGGATTGATTCCAGACTGTTGTAGAGATTGGACGTCAACTACGTTCCTCTGTCACAGCTGAGATTTAATTAGTTCTTATTGTAGATAGTTCTCTCTCAGTGTAAGAATCATACATACTATATTGCACTGATTATTTATTATTAATCTTTATCGTGCAGTAGTATTTTTTGCATTACATTTTATTTAATCTATGTGTATGCATATTATCATTATTATAATCATATAATATATGTTTCACGTAGACTAACCTCATAGAAAACCCGACAAAATGTGTCATGAGAAGCTGGTTCTAGCATGTATAGAATTTACAGTCACTGCAGAATAGAATAATAACTAATTACACATGATCACAGAGATCCATAAGTCACTGGTTCTCTCATTTAACACCACATTCTGGTCATTCCAGCTATCTCAGATTTAATCTTTATTTTGCATTTATAGAATTATACATTTATTTGAATTAAACTAGAGCCATATTTCCCCACACTCCATGCGCTCCTCCTTCCTCCTCACCCTCCTCCTCCTACTTCTTCCTCGCCTTCCTCCTCCTCCTTCCTCCTCGCCTTCCTCCTCCTCCTCCTCCCCCTTCCTCCTCACCCTCCTCCTCCTCCTCCTCCTCACCCTCCTCCTCCTCCACCTCCTACTTCCTCCTCGCCTTCCTCCTCCTCCTCCTCCTTCCTCCTCACCGTCCTCCTCCTCCTCCTCCTCCTCGCTCTCCTCCTTCTCCTCCTTTCTCCTCGCCCTCCTTTTCCTCCTCCTTCCTCCTCGTCCTCCTCTTCCTTCTTCTCCTCCTTCCTCCTCTTTCCTCCTCGCCCTCCTCCTCCTCCTTCCTCCTCGCCCTCCTCATCCTCCTTCCTCCTCCTCCTCCTACTCAATCCTTCCTCCTCGCCCTCCTTCCTCGATGCCCTCCTCCTCCTACTTGCCTTACTCCGCCTCATAGCCTCCCTTGCCCTGCTCCTCCTCCTTCCTAATTGCCCTCCTCCTCCTTCCTTCTCGCCCTGCTCCTCCTCCTTCCTCTTCGCTCTCCTCCTTCTCATTCCTCCTCCCCCTCCTTTCCTCCACGCCCTCCTCCTCCTCCTCCTTTCCTCCTCCTCCTCCTCCTCCTCCTTCCTTCCTTCCTCCTCGTCCTCCTTCTCCTCCGCCTTCCTCCTCGCCCTCCTCCCCTTTGCCCTCCTCCTCCTCCTTGACCTACTCCTCCTCCTTCCTTCTTGCCCTGCTCCACCTCCTTCCTGATCGCCCTCCTCCTCATTCCTCCTCGCTCTGCTTCTCCTCCTTCCTCCTCCCCGTGCTCTTCATCTTTCCTCCTTGACCGGCTCATCCTCCTTCCTCCTTGCCGTCCTCCTCCTCCTTCCTCCTCGTCCTCCTTCATTCTCCTCGCCCTCTTCCTCCTCCTTCTTCCTGGCCCTTCTCCTCATTCTCCTCCTTCCTCCTCATCCGCCTCCTTACTTCCTCCTCGCTCTTTTCCTCTTCCTCCTCGCTCTTTTCCTCTTCCTCCTTCCTCTTCGCCCTTCTCCTCCTCCTCCTCCTCCTCCTCCTTCCTCCTCGCCCTCCTCCTCCTTGCCCTCCTCCTCCTTTCCCTGCTCCTCCTTGCCCTACTCCTCCTCCTGGCTATGTTCCTCCTCCTTCCTCCTTGCCCTGCTCTTTTTCCTTGTTCGTTTCCCTGCTCCTCCTAATTCCTCCTTGCCCCGCTCTTCCTTCTTCCTGCTCGCCCTCCTCCTCCTCTCGTCGGTCTGCCCCTCTTCCTTCCTCCTTGCCGTCCTCCTCCTCCTCCTTCCTCCTCATCCTCCTTATTTCTCCTCGCCCTCTTCCTCCTCCTTCTTCCTAGCCCTTCTCATTTTCCTCATCCTCCTCCTCCTTCCTTCCTTCTCGCTCTTTTCCTCTTCCTCCTTCCTTCCTTCTCGCTCTTTTCCTCTTCCTCCTTCTTTCTTCCTCCTCGCCCCCTCCTCCTCCTCCTCCTTCCTCTTCGCCCTTCTCCTTCCTCTTCGCCCTCCTCCTCTTTGCCCTCCTCCTCCTTTCCCTGTTCCTCCTCTTTCCTCCTGGCTATGTTCCTCCTCCTTACTCCTGGCCATGCTCTTTTTCCTTTTTCGTTCCCCTGCTCCTCCTCCTTCCTCCTCGCCCTCTTCCTCCTCCTTCCTCTTCGCCCTCCTCCTCCTCCTTCCTCCTCGCCCTCCTCCTCCTCCTTCTCCTCGCCCTTCTCCTAATTACCCTCCTCCTCGTCGTCCTTCCTCCTCGCCCTCCTCCTCCTCTTCCTCCTCCTTCTTTCCTCGTCGCCCTCCTTTTCCTCCTCTTCTTTCCTTCCTCCTCGCCCTCCTTCTCCTCCTCCTCCTCCTTCTGTCCCACTCTCCCAGCTCCTCCTCCTTCCTTCCTCCTCGCACTGCTTCTCCTCCTCCTCCTTCCTCCTTGCCCACATCCTTCTTCCTCCTTGCCCTGTTCCTCCTCCTTTCTCCTTGCCCTGTTCCTCCTCCTTCATCCTTGCCCTGTTCCTCCTCCTTCCTCTTTGCCCAGCTGCTTCTTCCTCCTCCTTGCCCTGCTCCTCCTCCTTGTTCGTTTTCCTGCTCCTCCTACTTTCTCCTTGCCCTTCTCCTCATCCTTCCTCCTTGCCCTCCTCCTCCTTTCTCCTCGCCCTCTTCCTTCCTCCTCTACCTGCTTCTCCTCTTTAATCCTCGTCCTCTTCCTTCCTTCTCGCTCCCCTCTACCTTCCTCCTCCTCCTTCCTCCTCGCCATCATCCTTCTCCTTCCTCCTCACCCTAATCCTCCTCCTTCCTCCTCCTCCTCATTCCTCCTCTTCCTCCTTCCTCCTCGCCCTCCTCCCCCTTTCCCTCCTCCTCCTCTTTGCCTTGCTCCTCCTTCCTCCTCAGTCTGCTCCTCCTCCTTCCTCCTGGTCCTCCTTCTTTCTCCTCGCCCTCCTCCTTTTCCTCATCCTCCTCCTTCCTTCCTCCTCCTTCCTCCTTTCCCTGCTCCTCCTTCCTCCTTGCCCTGCTCCTCCTCCTTCTTCCTCGTCGCCCTCCTCCTCCTCTTCCTCCTTCGTTCTCGCCCTCCTCCTCCTTCTTCCTCGCACTCCAAAACCTTCCTCCTTCTTCTCCTTCTTTCCTCTTCGCCCTCCTCCTCCTCCTTCCTCCTAGCCCTGCTCCACCTCCTTGCCCTGATCCACCTTCTTCTTCCTCGCCCACCTCTTCCTTCCTCCTTGCCCTTCTCCTCATTCCTCCTCACCCTCCTGTTCCTTCCTCCTCACCCTCCTGTTCCTTCCTCCTCACCCTCCTGTTCCTTCCTCCTCGCCCTCCTCCTCCTTCCTCCTCGCCCTCCTCCTCCTCCTTACTTCCTCCTTGCCCTCCTCCTCCTTTTCCTTCCACCTCGTCCTTCCTCCTTGCCCTGCTCCTTTTCCTTTCTCCTTCCTCCTTGCCCTGCTCCTCCTCCTTCCTTCTCCTCCTCCCTCCTTGCCCTGCTCCTCCTCCTTCCTCCTCGTCCTCTTCCTTCCTCCTCGCCCTCTGCCTCCTTCCTCCTAGCCCTCCTCCCCTTCCTTCCTTCTCGCCCTCCTCCTCCTCCTCCTCCTTCCTCCTCGCCTTCCTCCTCCTCCTCCTTCTTCCTCGCCCTTCTTCTTCTCCTTTCCCTCCTCCTCCTTCCTCGCCCGTCTTCTCCTTTCCCTCCTCCTCCTTCCTCTTCGCTCTCCTCCTCTTCCTTCCTCATCACCCTAATCCTCATCCTTCCTCTTCTCCCTCCTCCTCCTCCTTCCTCCTCGCCCTGCTCCTCCTCCTTCCTCCTCCTTCCACCTAGCCCTCCTCCTTCATCTTTGCTCTTCTCCTTCCTTCCTCCTCGCTCTCCTCTTTCCACCTCGTCCTTCTGATTCCTCCCTCCTTGCCCTCCTCCTCCTTCTACTTCCTCCTCGCCCTTATCCTCCTCCTTCTTTCCTCCTCTTCCTCCTTCCTCCTTGCCCTCCTCCTCCTTCCTCCTCGCCCGTAAAATGTGTTTACACAGTAAACACATATACACAACACATATGCATGACACAGAAATAAGTCAGCAGTTTCTAGTACCTGCACATAAATCTGAATTTCAATATACCATAATAATCCCAAGTTAATATATATTTGTGAGATAAAAATGTTGGACAGGAGTCAATCCATTTGACGACCGTCAGTGGGAAAGACAGGATATAAAACCTCAAGTTCAATACTGAAGGTGCAACTTACTAGAGATATTATGGGTGCCTGTTATGTTTCTCTGCAGAAGCTGGCGAGCGAGCCGGGTGTATCCTCCTTGTGTCACGTTCCTCCATACTGACTCAGGAGTGGGCCACCCTGTTACCAGAGAAAACAGTATTACTTGTGATAATACAGGAAAACAATTTTATGATAAAACACATGAAGACAATGTTATTAGACATAATGTCAACATATCCTAATTAAACCTCGTGTCACCATTTCTTAATTTTCGTCATTTGAAACATCATAATGTTGTTCCTCACCTCTTAAATATTTCCCACTTGCTTTTCCTCTCACTACTTCTCCTTCACATATGTCTTATTCATATTATTCCTTGAATATTTGTGTTCTACACCATGTTCCTTGTAGAGATGTCTACTACCTCTAGTTCCCCATAGGTTTGTGTTCTACATGTTCCTTGTAGAGATGTCTACTACCTCTAGGTCCCCGTAGGTTTGTGTTCTACAACATCTTCCTTTTGGAGATGCTTCCTACGTCTGGTTTCTTACGTCTGGAGGAGGCATGGTCGACGACTGGGCCGCTAAGCCCCGAAACTACCTCAAGGTAAACCAACCACTTCAAGGTAAGTCAACCACCTCAAGGTAACCCCCATAGGCTTGCTACAACATCTACCAATAATAAGAGATGTTTCCTACGTCTGATTCCCCATTGGCTAGTGTTCTACAAAATCTACCATGTACAGATGTTTCCTACATCTGGTTCCCCCGTAGGCTTGTGTTCTACAGCATGTTCCATGTAGAGATGTCTCCTACTTCTCAGTCCTAATACCTCTGTTCCTGAATTACTGTTTTTCAGTTTCGTATTGTAACATCTTTCTCAACACTTTCTCACAATGCTAGTTCACCTGGCAAAAAGACTTAATGAACTCCTAACTCCATACACTCCAAGTAATTATAGTCTACAATCATCAGCAGATTTCCTAGAATTAATCAAATCTACTCAGCCTGATGGAATCATTGCTTCCCTGGACGTCGAATCCCTATTTACCAATGTCCCAGTCGACACAACCATAGGAATGATACTGGACAGAGTATACAGAGACGAGAGCACCCCCAAATTAGACATACCTGAGCCACACTTGAAGAGTCTTCTCGAAGCATGTACAAAGGTAGCCCCTTTCATCAGTCCACAAGGAGACATGTATTTACAAATAGACGGAGTAGCAATGGGCTCCCCCCTTAGGAGTCTTATTTTGCTAATTTTTATATGAGAACCATCGAAGACAGAGTCTTCAGCAGCAGACAAAAAACAAATGTATATTGCCGTTATGTAGATGACATATTCGTAATAGTAAAAGACTCAGATGAACTAATTGATCTAAAAGGCCGTCTAGAGAGAGAGTCAGTACTCCAATTTACACATGAAAATAGTGAAAATAACAGTCTGCCATTCTTGGATGTACTAATAACAAAAACAGGAACCTCTTTAAACACCAACGTATATACTAAGCCCACCAACATAGGATTATGCCTGAACGGTAGAAGTGAGTGCCCCCAAAGATACAAAGCCAGTGTTCTCAATGCATATATTCGTCGAGCGCTTACCCACTGCTCTGAATGGAGCAACGTGAGTAGAGAGTTTGAAAGAGTAACTCAAGTATTGGTGAACAACGGATATAGCAACGCGGAAATAAACGTCGGTATAAGAAGACACTTGGACCGTTGGTATAATCCTGAATCTAGAACAGAAACCACAATACCTCCAATAAAATTATATTACAAATCAACCATGCACAGTGAACATATAAAAGAGGAAAGAATAATGAAAGAAATAGTCCGTAAAGGAGTAAAAAGCATTACTCCTAACCAAAACATAAACCTCATAATATTCTACAAAACCAAGAAGACTTCCGAACTCCTTATCAAAAACAGCCCGAAGCCGACGGAGAACCCTCTACAGCAGTCAAGCGTTGTATACATGTACACTTGCCCCCACGAAGGATGTAACCTTCAATCTAAGTACATAAGTATGACGTCGACCAAGCTGACGAGGCGTTTGACATGCCATCTTCAATCCGGTCCCCCAGGAATCACATGAGACAAGCCCATGACATCACCCTAACAAGAGAAATGTTGAACAAAAATACCTGTATAATAGACAAAACCCAAGATGCATGAAGATTACAAATCCTTGAAGCAATTCACATAAGAATAGAACAACCTACCATGAACACCCAAATCACGGAACTATTTACTTTACCCACTATGAGAGTACGGACAAGACCAGAACATAACGATGCCAACACAGAAGACAATGTTCAACATAACAGGCCAATTACACTTGATTAATCTTTGTATGTAGATAGCAGCTGCCTCGTATGGGCAAATAGGCCTTCCGCAGGTACCTCTATTCTTATGTTCTTATGTATCCCCCCATGTTTTCACCTTTATTGTCTTATCACCTGACTCAATGCGGGTATAAAATCAACCAAACCTGAAAATTCCTTTCACTTGAGAACGAACCATGGAGGTTCGAAACGTCTTGCAAATTGTATAAATAAGTGTAATACATTCTATTATACATTCACTTTTATTCACTTCTTTTCTTCACCTTAAAATTACGAAAATGAGTTTTGGAGAACTCCTATTTAAGCTAAGCCTTGATGCTAAGAAAATAGTTAGAGGGATAGAAGCCCTAAACCAGAAAATAGAAAATACAGAATATGCGGTCATATTCAATGAGATATGTCTGAATGAAAACCTGCTGCCAATATACACCAATATATATAAATATATATATATATATATATATATATATATATATATATATATATATATATATATATATATATATATATATATATATATATATATTGGTGTATACTGGCAGCAGGTTTTCATTATATATATATATATATATATATATATATATATATATATATATATATATATATATATATATATATATATATATATATATATATATATATATATACATATATATATATATATATATATATATATATATATATATATATATATATATATATATATATATATATATATATATATATATATATATATATATATGTCGTACCTAGTAGCCAGAACGCACTTCTCAGCCTACTATGCAAGGCCCGATTTGTCTAATAAGCCAAGTTTTCATGAATTAATTGTTTTTCGACTACCTAACCTACCTAACCTAACCTAACCTAACTTTTTTGGCTACCTAACCTAACCTAGCCTATAAAGATAGGTTAGGTTAGGTTAGGTAGGGTTGGTTAGGTTCGGTCCTATATCTACATTAATTTTAACTCCAATAAAAAAAAATTGACCTCATACGTAATGAAATGGGTAGCTTTATCCTTTGATAAGAAAACAATTATAGAAAATATATTAATTAAGGAAAATCTGGCTTATTAGGCAAATCGGGCCTTGCATAGTAGGCTGAGAAGTGCATTCTGGCTACTAGGTACGACATACAGTATATATATATATATATATATATATATATATATATATATATATATATATATATATATATATATATATATATATATATATATATATATATATATATATATATATATATATATATATATATATATATATTAGTATATTTTGGTAGCAGTTTTTCTGTAGACATATATTATTAAATATGACCGAAAAAGTAAGATTAATAATTCTAACACGAATTTTCTCTATCTTTCGTACATTTCTTTTCACTGTTGGAGGTAATTCAAAAATCAATTCTCCAAAATTCATTTTTATTTCTAGGCTGACACGACTCTTGAGCGCGTTTCGTAAAACTTATAACATTTTCAAAGACTTTACACATACACAACTGAATAGAACTTACATATCTCCGATTTGTTTATATCTACATTTGAGTGAGGTGGATGGGGTGAGGTGGTATTTAATAGGGTATTAATTTCATCAACACAAGACAGAACACGAAACAATGGGTATTGAAATGGAAGTGATTGTAGAAAGCCTATTGGTCCATATTTCTTGATGCTTCTATATTGGAGCGGAGTCTTGAGGTGGGTAGAATATAGTTGTGCATTAATTGGCTGTTGATTGCTGGTGTTGACTTCTTAATGTGCAGTGCCTCGCAAACGTCAAGCCGTCTGCTATCGCTGTATCTATCGATGATTTCTGTGTTGTTTACTAGGATTTCTCTAGCGATAGTTTGGTTGTGGGAAGAGATTATATGTTCCTTAATGGAGCCCTGTTGCTTATGCATCGTTAAACGCCTAGAAAGAGATGTTGTTGTCTTGCCTATATACTGGGTTTTTTGGAGCTTACAGTCCCCAAGTGGGCATTTGAAGGCATAGACGACGTTGGTCTCTTTTAAAGCGTTCTGCTTTGTGTCTGGAGAGTTTCTCATGAGTAGGCTGGCCGTTTTTCTGGTTTTATAGTAAATCGTCAGTTGTATCCTCTGATTTTTGTCTGTAGGGATAACGTTTCTATTAACAATATTTTTCAGGACCCTTTCCTCCGTTTTATGAGCTGTGGAAAAGAAGTTCCTGTAAAATACTCTAATAGGGGGTATAGGTGTTGTGTTAGTTGTCTCTTCTGACATATATATATTAGTATATTTCGGTAGCAGTCTTTCCTGTAGACATATATTATTAAATATGACCGAAAAAGTAAGATTAATAATTCTAACACGAATTTTCTCAATCTTTCGTACATTTCTTTTCACTGTTGGAGGTAATTCAAAAATCAATTCTCCAAAATTCATTTTTATTTCTAGTCTGACGTGACACTTGAGCGCGTTTCGTAAAACTTATTACATTTTCAAAGACTTTACACATACACAACTGAATAAACTTACATATCTCCGATTTGTTTATATCTACATTTGAGTGAGGTGGATGGGGTGAGGTGGAATTTAATAGGGTATTAATTTCATCAACACAAGACAGAACACGAAACAATGGGTATTGAAATGGAAGTGATTGTAGAAAGCCTATTGGTTCATATTTCTTGATGCTTCTATATTGGAGCAGAGTCTTGAGGTGGGTGAATATGGTTGTGCATTAATTGGCTGTTGATTGCTGGTGTTGACTTCTTAATGTGCAGTGCCTTGCAAACGTCAAGCCGTCTGCTATCGCTGTATCTATCGATGATTTCTGTGTTGTTTACTAGGATTTCTCTGGCGATGGTTTGGTTGTGGGAAGAGATTATATGTTCCTTAATGGAGCCCTGTTGCTTATGCATCGTTAAACGCCTAGAAAGAGATGTTGTTGTCTTGCCTATATACTGGTTTTTTTGGAGCTTACAGTCCCCAAGTGGGCATTTGAAGGCATAGACGACGTTGGTCTCTTTTAAAGCGTTCTGCTTTGTGTCTGGAGAGTTTCTCATGAGTAGGCTGGCCGTTTTTCTGGTTTTATAGTAAATCGTCAGTTGTATCCTCTGATTTTTGTCTGTAGGGATAACGTTTCTATTAACAATATCTTTCAGGACCCTTTCCTCCGTTTTATGAGCTGTGGAAAAGAAGTTTCTGTAAAATAGTCTAATAGAGGGTATAGGTGTTGTGTTAGTTGTCTCTTCAGACATATATATATTAGTATATTTCGGTAGCAGTCTTTCCTGTAGACATATATTATTAAATATGACCGAAAAAGTAAGATTAATAATTCTAACACGAATTTTCTCAATCTTTCGTACATTTCTTTTCACTGTTGGAGGTAATTCAAAAATCAATTCTCCAAAATTCATTTTTATTTCTAGTCTGACACGACACTTGAGCGCGTTTCGTAAAACTTATTACATTTTCAAAGACTTTACACATACACAACTGAATAGAACTTACATATCTCCGATTTGTTTATATCTACATTTGAGTGAGGTGGATGGGGTGAGGTGGTATTTAATAGGGTATTAATTTCATCAACACAAGACAGAACACGAAACAATGGGTATTGAAATGGAAGTGATTGTAGAAAGCCTATTGGTCCATATTTCTTGATGCTTCTATATTGGAGCGGAGTCTTGAGGTGGGTAGAATATAGTTGTGCATTAATTGGCTGTTGATTGCTGGTGTTGACTTCTTAATGTGCAGTGCCTCGCAAACGTCAAGCCGTCTGCTATCGCTGTATCTATTGATGATTTCTGTGTTGTTTACTAGGATTTCTCTGGCGATGGTTTGGTTGTGGGAAGAGATTATATGTTCCTTAATGGAGCCCTGTTGCTTATGCATCGTTAAACGCCTAGAAAGAGATGTTGTTGTCTTGCCTATATACTGGGTTTTTTGGAGCTTACAGTCCCCAAGTGGGCATTTGAAGGCATAGACGACGTTGGTCTCTTTTAAAGCGTTCTGCTAATTTGTCTGGAGAGTTTCTCATGAGTAGGCTGGCCGTTTTTCTGGTTTTATAGTAAATCGTCAGTTGTATCCTCTGATTTTTCTCTGTAGGGATAACGTTTCTATTAACAATATCTTTCAGGACCCTTTCCTCCGTTTTATGAGCTGTGGAAAAGAAGTTCCTGTAAAATAGTCTATTAGGGGGTATAGGTGTTGTGTTAGTTGTCTCTTCAGAGGTTGCATGGCGTTTCACTTTCCTTCTTATGATGTCTTCGACGAAATCATTGGAGAAGCCGTTGTTGACTAGGACCTGCCTTACCCTACAGAGTTCTTCGTCGACTTGCTTCCATTCTGAGCTGTGGCTGAGAGCACGGTCGACATATGCGTTAACAACACTCCTCTTGTACCTGTCTGGGCAGTCGCTGTTGGCATTTAGGCACATTCCTATGTTCGTTTCCTTAGTGTAGACTGCAGTGTGGAAACCTCCGCTCTTTTCCATGACTGTTACATATAGAAAGGGCAGCTTCCCATCCTTTTCCATCTCATAAGTGAAACGCAGCACGGAACTCTGCTCAAATGCCTCCTTCAGCTCCTGCAGATGTCTGACATCAGGTACCTGTGTAAAAATGTCGTCAACATTACCTGCAGTATATGGCCGGTTTCAAGTTTATGTCGACAAAGACTTTTTGCTCGATGGTACCCATGTAGAAGTTTGCAAGCAGGACACCTAGGGGAGAACCCATGGCGACCCCATCTACTTGCTTATACATGTGCCCATCCGGGCTCAAGAAGGGTGCCTCTTTAGTACAAGCTTGGAGTAGTTTCCTCAGAATATTTTCTGGTATGTTGAGAGGAGTACAGGCTGGATCACGATACACTCTGTTGGCTATCATTCCGATTGTCTCGTCCACAGGTACGTTGGTAAACAGCGATTCTACGTCCAACGAGGCTCTTATCCCTGTGGCCCGTGTGCCCCGCAGTAAGTCAACAAATTCCTTTGGAGACTTCAGGCTGAAGGCGCAAGGAACATAAGGAGTCAGCAGGCCGTTGAGTCGCTTCGCCAGTCTGTACGTGGGTGTGGGTATCTGGCTAATGGT
This sequence comes from Procambarus clarkii, assembly GCF_040958095.1. Classification (NCBI taxonomy): domain Eukaryota; kingdom Metazoa; phylum Arthropoda; class Malacostraca; order Decapoda; family Cambaridae; genus Procambarus; species Procambarus clarkii. The sequence goes on from NW_027189133.1 coordinate 2,559,118, forward strand.
TGGCCGAAGTGGGTTTCCAGGCTTGTGCGTCTTGACATTTCCATACGCATATCCAGGTTTATATTCCCCAATGATCTTTGGCAGGTGGAGTCCGGATTTCTTGGCGTTCACAGTTTCGATCAGTTTGTTGACCTTTGCTTTTAATTCGGCTGTAGTGTCCTTCGTTACCCTTTGGAACTTAGTTTGGTCAGAGAGTATGATGTTCATTTTCGCCAGATATTCGTCTTTTTTAAGAATGACATATATTGGCGACTTGTCACCTCTCCTGACAACTATCTCCTTGTTCTCACGAAGGCTTTTAGCTGCCGCTTTAAGCTCGGGGGACAGTATGGTGCTTCTGTAGTTGCCTCGATTCTTTCCTCCTTCTGCAATAAGTTCTGCTTGTAAGGTATCTTTGGTAGTGACCTTCTTTTGTGTCTCGGTTTCGTCGAAGACATCATAAGAAGGAAAGTGAAACGCCATGCAACCTCTGAAGAGACAATTAACACAACACCTATACCCCCTATTAGACTATTTTACAGGAACTTCTTTTCCACAGCTCATAAAACGGAGGAAAGGGTCCTGAAAGATATTGTTAATAGAAACGTTATCCCTACAGACAAAAATCAGAGGATACAACTGACGATTTACTATAAAACCAGAAAAACGGCCAGCCTACTCATGAGAAACTCTCCAGACACAAAGCAGAACGCTTTAAAAGAGACCAACGTCGTCTATGCCTTCAAATGCCCACTTGGGGACTGTAAGCTCCAAAAAACCCAGTATATAGGCAAGACAACAACATCTCTTTCTAGGCATTTAATGATGCATAAGCAACAGGGCTCCATTAAGGAACATATAATCTCTTCCCACAACCAAACCATCGCCAGAGAAATCCTAGTAAACAACACAGAAATCATCAATAGATACAGCGATAGCAGACGGCTTGACGTTTGCGAGGCACTGCACATTAAGAAGTCAACACCAGCAATCAACAGCCAATAAATGCACAACTATATTCTACCCACCTCAAGACTCCGCTCCAATATAGAAGCATCAAGAAATATGGACCAATAGGCTTTCTACAATCACTTCCATTTCAATACCCATTGTTTCGTGTTCTGTCTTGTGTTGATGAAATTAATACCCTATTAAATACCACCTCACCCCATCCACCTCACTCAAATGTAGATATAAACAAATCGGAGATATGTAAGTTCTATTCAGTTGTGTATGTGTAAAGTCTTTGAAAATGTAATGAGTTTTACGAAACGCGCTAAAGTGTCGCATCAGACTAGAAATAAAAATGAATTTTGGAGAATTGATTTTTGAATTACCTCCAACAGTGAAAAGAAATGTACGAAAGATTGAGGAAATTCGTGTTAGAATTATTAATCTTACTCTTTCGGTCGTATTTAATAATATACATATATATATATAAATATATATATATATATATATATATATATATATATATATATATATATATATATATATATATATATATATATATATATATATATTAGTATATTTTGGTAGCAGTTTTTCTGTAGACATATATTATTAAATATGACCGAAAAAGTAAGATTAATAATTCTAACACGAATTTTCTTCGATCTTTCTTACGTTTCTTTTCACTGTTGATGGTAATTCAAAGATCAATTCTCCAAAATTCATTATTATTTCTAGTCTGACGTGACACTTGAGCGTGTTTCGTAAAACTTATTACATTTTCAAAGACTTTAGTTTACAAACACACAACTGAAACTGAATAGAGCTGATTGATTGATAAAGATTAAGCCACCCAAGAGGTTGCACGGGCATGAATAGCCCGTAAGTGGTACAATTTTTTTTCTCAGTATTCTGAGGTTGCATTTAACCATCAAACTGTTATCGCGGGGGAGGATACTGCTTCACAGTCTTTATGAGGGTGTACAGCTGCTGGACACCTTTGTTGACCAGGAGAGTGGCTGTGTTGATGGCTTCATGGTGGCCACTGCATGATTCAGGAACTCTTAAAGCTCTTCTAAGGTCATTGGTTGCTTCATATTCCAGAAGATAGTGAAGTAATGGCTTTTCTGTGACAGTTTGGCAGAAGATGCACTCTCTCTGTCGGGGTTCACCAATCTCCCAGTTGCTTCTGTAACCTAGACGTAGTCTATATAACCTAACTGCTATTCCCTGTGGATTCCTTTTGGGATATTTAACCTGTCTAATTTGGTTGCCTGAAGATACCATGTTGCAGATGGCGAACCTTCAGCTATTCTCTGGTGTAGGTAGGCTTTGTTGAGATGTGAGAGTTTTTTGGTGATGATGTTTTTTATGTTCTCTAGGCTGGGTTGAATTGTTTTATGTATCACTGGATGACGAGTTGCCAATTTAGCAATTTCATAAGCTTTTTCATTTAATGGGATTTCAATATGGGATGGGATCCAGTTTAAAGTTATGTTGAGTCCTTTGCCTTTAGCGACTGCTCCAAGATACAAAATGGTGGTAATTATTTCCACATTATCTTTCCACTGTTTTTGTCCTAGTATTTGAAGTGCAGCTTTTGAGTCTGTGTGTATGATTGCATTTTGAGTGTTTTGTGCAATAACATATGCGAATGCCTGTTGTATGGCAAACAGCTCAGTTTGGGTTGATGATACTAGTCCTCCCAGTCTCCAATATGCCTGTACGCTGGTCGTGTGTGCAATAACATATGCGAATGCCTGTTGTATGGCAAACAGCTCAGTTTGGGTTGATGATACTAGTCCTCCCAGTCTCCAATATGCCTGTACGCTGGTCGTGCAAAGAGCAGCGCCAGCACTCTCATATTCTGTGTCCACCGATCCGTCTGTGAAGATGTGGGTGGCTCCTGCAATTCTATGCTATACATTTGCTCTTCTATTATGCGCCTTAGGATTGTCGGATCATAGGCAGCCTTTTTCATTGGGAGACTTTCTATTACTATTTTGAAAGTAGGCTCTTCCCACGGCGCAGAAGGAGTGTAATTTGGGTGTGGATGATCACCCTCTCTATCAAGAATCATGTTTTTTAAATGTAGTCTGTTTAGGACTTTTCCTGCTCTTGCAACCCAAGAGTTTCCATTGTTTTGGCCTAGTCCAACCACCACGGCCTGCCGTACTGGGATTGGATCAGAAGAAATAATTATCTTACTGATAATTGTAGCTGTCCTTTGTGATATTCTTTCTTGTAGAGAGGGCAAACCCGTCTCCAGTCTAAGAGTTTCAAGCCTGGTCCACATGGGGGCTCCCAGTGTGGCTCTCATAGCATTGTTTTGGGCAACTTCAAGCTGTTTCCACTGTTGGTGTGATAGATTTGTGAGTGCAGGTGCAGCATAATCGATCACTGATCTGACTGCCTGTACATAGTATGTGCGAAGGACTTGCAGATTGGCTCCTCCAGAAAGGGAGGTTAGCGACCTGAGGATTGCCGACCGGGCCGCAGTTCGCTCTCTCAAGTAAGTGACCTCAGCATTAAAATTCATGTGTGTCCAGGATGATTCCTAGATACTGATAGGTGTCGACCCATTCAGTTGGTTGACCCTGTACTGTGAGTTGGATGTTGGACTTCGCTATTTTTATGGGCATGGCCTTTGACTTTGAGGGGTTGAGTTTGATCCCAATCTGTTTTGCCTCTTTACTGATGCAGTCTAAGCATTTGGGTGCAAGGCGCGCCGCATCCCTTCCTTTTATGATGATGACAAAGTCGTCCACGTAGTTTAGCAGCCTGCAGTGATGTGGGAGTTTCAACCTCATTATTCTTTCCATTAAACAGTTGAAGAGAAGAAGGCTGAGAATACCTCCTTGCGGTGTACCATTTTCATGTCTTTTGTACTCAGAGACTGTGCCATGAAGTTTTACTCTTGCTTCTCTGTTTATGAGACAGTTTTGGGTCCAGGAGAGCAGGTTGCCTCTGACCTCTTTGTCAATGAGGCAGCAGAGAATAGCTGGGGCGCTAGCCAGTTCAAAGGCTTTTTCGAGGTCCAGGAATATCAGCATTCCTGGTCTGTCATTCAAGTGGGCTAACAGAGTTGTAATACATTCCACTGTGCCATCCCCTCTTCTATAGGCATACATATCATGGTGTAGTTTAGGCATTTTCCACTCCAGTCTGCTGAGTGCCATTCTGTCAGCCGTCTTGGCTGCACAGCTTTGGAGAGAGATGGGCCTGGGATTAGCTGGATCTTTGGGTTTTGGGATCGGCACTATGTCTGCTCTATTCCAAGCAGAAGGTCTAGTTTGAGAAGTCCAGGCTAAATTAATTAACCTTAGGTATGCAGCGTCTCCCTCTGGGCCGAGGTTTCTAATCATTTTATAGGTTATTTTGTCGGCTCCAGGGAATGTATCTTTGGAGTTTTTCTTAGCCCGATTGAGCTCATCCAGTGTGAAGGGGGCATTAGTGTCAGAGACTTCTTCACATGCTGTAAGGATTCTGTGCCACCTTTCTTCCTCTAGTCCGGTCTGTACTGCTAATACATCTGGTAGAAGTTGATTGCTGGCTGCTCTCTCTGCAAACCTGGTTGCCAGTACTTCGGCTTCCTGTTGAGGATCCTTGGGGTGTGGAGCTTTAGGTGTTTTATTCCCTTTGGCCTGGTGAATTTGCTGCTACATCTCTCCGAGTGTAACACGGGGAGTGTGTTCTCTAATTATCCTCCTTCTTCTTTTCCCTCTACCCGTATTATTACTTTTTATTCTCTACAAGGGACTCCAAAACATTTACTAAAGCCGACTCCACGCCACGTGGTCCTAAGACGATTGACCGACTTAGGATTCTACAACCCGTATGAAGTGACCTAGGCTTTGAGCAAAACCCTAGAGTCGCCTCCGCCGCCACCACCAGACCAGTAACACAGAGCAATGATCGAGGTCTGGATCGATCATGCTAATTAATCAACCTTGGGGCTTGATTCCCACTAGTAGTTTATAATCTCGGAAACTTGAGTGTGGAATTAATTAGACGGGGATGATGAATTCCGATTCGATGTTAGAATCGGCGCCCAATTCAACTCTGCCTCGTGTGGACCACGTGACCAGGACAAGTTCACATAAACACATGGAAATAATAAAAATGCAATTTATTAACTAATTAATTTATTAAAAGAAAAACTAAAACAAAATCTAAATATGTTCACTCCCTGTCACTTTAACACTCCCTACTTTTCCTGAACGGCAATGAATTGACTATCCCTATAAATAACAATAGCAACTATACCTCTATGTTGACCAGCTAAAGATGTTGGGCTGGTCTTGGGGGAGAGGTGAGATGGGTTGACCTCCCCCAGTTGATCTGGAGTTCACACTGATCTCTCCTCGTCTGGTCTACCCCAGACTAGAGCATTGTATCCTTCCGCATAGTCTAAGTTTTACCAAGTTACTAGCAAGGTTTAAGTTATAACAATTAACCTCTGTTTGTACTGAATTGATCCAGACTGGTTGAATTATTTTACTGAAATTAAATTACACAAGCATCTAACGGCAGAGCTGTTCCCGTTCCCCAAAATGGTTATTTGAATTTTGAAAAATAGTGTACATGTCAACTCTGATGACCTATGACCGCCGGTCACTCGCGCCTTACAACTTAGATCTGATTCGTGACGTCACTGATGGTGACTTAACTCAATAATTAGAATACTCTTGTTATTGTACCCAGTAATATTATACAATACAATTTTAATACAAAATGAATAAAGGCTAATTTCTCTAAATTACTGAATACTATAGGATGATTCATTATATGCAACTATGAACAGAGACGCCCGCCATTTGTGACTCAGACCTGTTAATCCCCAGGGGAATGTGTGTTGTTGAGGTCAGGTCCCTACACGAAACTTCTGGAACCTTCTGGAATAATTCTCACAACCAGCCTAGTTTGTTACAACCCCCCCCCCCCCCCGCACAAGCACTTAGTAAACCTTGTTAATTTGTTAAAAATCACGAGGTTTAGTATCCAAATCCACAATTCAACTCATGCCACAAACAAAAGCTAACCTAACTAATAAAATTTGACAATTAATAGAGTCCAACATCATAATAAATATGTTCACATTTCATAAATTTCTCAGCTGTCAACTGACAGCAATCCTCTAACATCAGGAAACATACATCCTATCCTTACTGACATAGCTAAATAACATGTCCCTACTCTACCATCAAAGACTAGCTATTAACCTCTCTTGGCTCTTCACTAGCCAAGTTCATGTGTCCTCTAGAGCCGGCCACACCGTGCTCAAACATAAACATTAAAGTTATATCTTCAGACTGAACTTTCAGTCATCCGGGAGCGTACTACGGAACTATCAAGTTCACATCCGTGTACTACCCACTCCCCACTCAATGTCAACCTTGACATGTTAAGGAACACACCTAACGTTTATTACATGTATCTATAAGTAAAAAAAAAATTCCTATACTATATCACAGGTTTCAGCTGACTGTACAGCCAAGTGTCCTCACTCACTAGAAGTGTCAATGTTTATATTGGTCCGCCTCTCCTGTGTTCAAACATTCTGAAAAAAAAATAGTACAACAACATAATTTTCCATAGCCGTTTGTTCTGGGCTGAGACAATTACACAGGGGCTTCGATGTTAATCAATGACCAATTTATAGAGTAAAATTTTCATATATTATACCAGAATTATTTTAAATCTGTTTTTCAACATTTAAAAAGTATTGATTCTAAATCTGTTTTTCAACATTTAAACAAAAGTGTCCAGATATTCTTTACACAGATGTTCAGAGCCACTTTGTTGTTTGTATCAATTGTTCATATTGAGTAATCGAGAAAAAAATCGATGCTGCTGGATGCTGAATGTAGTCGCTGACGATGACGGTGTCGATCTTGCTTCTTCCCATGTGTAGACATCAATACCTGGTCCTCTTGTACTCCCACCCGGTACTCCTGAATGACGACAGAGTGTAGTAGAGCGGAGTGCCAAGTGACAGCTGTAGAATACTGTTACTTCGGCCATTAATCTTGCTCTCGACAGTCCACACGCCTTCATATCAATCACCGTTCACACGGCAGTCTTGATGTTAAACTTGACTTCGTAGATGACCACAGCAGAGCAGGACTGGATGTACCAACGGTGTCTCTTAGCAGGAGTGGTGTCAGAAGGTCGTAGTGGCGGGTTGCTTGTTTGCAGAACAGGCGAATCTTGTCTTCCATCATTGCTCACGTCATCTCCGGCGTTTCTTGATGTCACCAGGTTACTAGGCCGTAAACACCAACTGTGTATACCCTCGTACCGCCGACTTTAGGCCAAAGGAGACAATTTTGCGACTTTCTATTGGCGAGTCCTGGTACTCTGTAGGGAAACCGTGCCTTCCACCTGTGACCGCCTTAGTTCAGCTTTCTTGTTACTTCAGATGACGTAATCATTAATCTTCCGGCGAAATTCTTGAGTACTGCTACTGCCTTCCATTTCTTGACCTCTCCTCCAACACTGCTGGAATGGCTGCAGTCATGATGACGCAGCAGGTGGGTAGTGGTGATCTCGAGACAGCTACCCCGGCGTTGTATGGCACCTCCGGTGACTGCTATAATGTGGACAGCTCGCTGGCCCTGACAACCTCGTTAGTGACGTGAGGCGTCGGCCGGGTGACTCTTGGACAGTCACTCATCCCCAAAGTAACTGATGTATGGGTTACTGGGTCTGGTGGGGGGAGGGCTTTGTGTAACGTGCCTCCCCCCTCGGTCTTTACAGACAAGGGTTCACGTGTGGCAGGAACAACTGGGTCGGTGTACCAATCAGACCTGGGAACAGACAGACACAACACAGCGGAAGCATAGATATACTCTGGGTTTGGTGGAGGTGGAACCCCAGAGCACGGTAAAAGCTGCTACATGAGTCAAGTATAGTAATAGTTCACCTCATTGCCTTCACAGGAAAATCTAATGAATACTAAATTATACTAACCAAGGAAGTTACTTTACTGTATAGCGCGAGATCTCGTCACCATAGGGTGGCGAGACTGCACCTGACTACTGATGAGCGATGACAGAGGGTCATCCTCGTCCTCTGACTCGTCGGTGAAGCCATGAGTCAGCACTGCTGAGTCAGGAACTAGACCCGCTGAAGGCAGTTCTAATTCCTCTCTAGCATGATAATGTTTCAATTTATTCACATGAATTGCCCTTTCCACCTGGTCCTCGAACACTCCTTTTATAAGAAGATTAACCGGCCCCGCCCTTTTAATTACTCTATACGGCCCTCGCCACCTCGGAGCTAGTTTCCTGCTCTGATTGGCGGGCGCAGCCTCATTCACTCTCAATACGAGGCTTCCTTCCGTCAACTCAAGAGGGCGCACTTTCTTGTCATAAAAATGAGCATACCGAGTCCGTGCCTTCTTGGACGCTTCAGCTGCAATATTCCAAGCATTTCTCATTTTTCCAAGGACCTCTGAAGGATAGTCCTCCCCGTATGCAACATTATGTCTGTTAAGCAGACCTGAGGAGAAATTGCATCAATTACCAGTAAACAAATGAAGTGGTTGGGTGTTAATTGATTGGTGGATGGCAGTATTCAAGACGAACTGAACATAGGGTAGGTGTTCATCCCAGGTGTTTGCGTCATGTTCAGCAAGGATTGCAAGCATATCCTTGACTGAACGATTAGTCCGTTCCGTCATTCCGTTTGCTTGTGGGTGGTAGGCTGTTGTAAAAGCCGAAGTTGTCTCTAAAATCTTACAAACTTCTCTAAATATATTCCCATTGAATTCTTGACCCCGGTCAGAGACTAAAACTTTAGGAGGTCCGAATACAGTAACGAACCTACGCAAGAACGCATCTGCAACCGTACGAGAATCCTGAGGTAATGCAACTAGTGTAGTGTATCTAGACAGATGGTCAACTAGCACCAACACGTATCTGTTACCTGAATGACTGTGGTGTAAATCAATCAGATCGGCCCCCACACGATCTAACGGTTCACGAATTTCAGGAAATTCCTTGAAGTGGGGCTTGTACCTTAAGGGTGCCTTTCCTCCTCTGGCAACGAGGGCACGACTTCACGAAATTGATTACCTCAGAAAGTAATCCTGGAAAATAAAATAGAGACTTTGCTTTTAAGTGCGTTTTAAAGACCCCCGGATGCCCTGCAATTTTAGAAGCATGCGCAAGCTTTAACGCTGATGACCGCAACGCGTCCGGAATAACTAGTTGAAATACTGCCCTATCATTCTGGCTATTAACATAATACAGGACGCCCTGTTTCATCTCAAAATCATGAACAGGTAACTTCTTTTTCTTCTTCGGGTATTTTCCTCCCTCTAAATACTCAATAATCTCTTTCCATCTTGGCTCGCTCATCTGGTATTCTCTCATTTTATCTGATGGAATAGTTTCAATATTTTCATTAATCTGAACTGCCGCTATATTTCTACTTAGCGTGTCTGGCACAACATGTGCTGGACCAGGCTTGTACAAGATCTGGAATGAGTGGGCCGAAAGTTCGTGAGACCAGCGTGACATTCGTGGGCATTTCGTTCGCTTCTTAAATATGTGTGTTAATGCTCTATGGTCTGTGTAGATTACAAAATGCCGCTGAAATAGGTAAGGCTCGAAATACCTAACTGATTCTACTACTGCCAGTGCCTCCCGATCCGTAGCTGAATAACGAACTTCAGGTCCTTTGACCTTCCTACTGAAATAGGCTACTGGATGGGGTAAATTATCCGCATCTCGCTGAATTAAGCACCCGCCAATAGCAATACCGCTAGCAATATAGCCAATAGCAATACCCGCCACCCGCCAATAGCAATACCCGCCAATAGCAATACCAATACCCTCCCCGTGTTACACGAGAGAGGTGTGTTCATTCAGGTGTGAACACCATTCCAGCCACTTTTGTTCTTTTATTTGTCTGGTCTCTCGATGTACATGTTCCTTGACCTCACAAAGTAAGATCATGTTGCGGTCACTTGGCTGCTTTTTGTATAGCTTTCTTGTTCTGTTGAGTCTATGGTTGAGTTCTTTGACACGTTCGCAATAGTACCAATGATCTTTATGGTGTCCGGTGGACTGTTTTTTCAGTGGGATTGAGTGGTTGGCTGCACTTTGAATCGCTTTGACAAATTCTTGTTCTGCCTGATTAATGTCTTCGGGAAGATCATAGTTTCTTTGCCACTCTGAAATGACGTTTTGAAATCTGTCTCAGTTTGCTAAAGCAAAGTTCCAGGCTTCAGATGGAGGCGGAGGTGGGGTGGGTAGGTCTAACTGAAGATCAATTTGGACCCCATAGTGGTCGCTTGTGTGTGGGCTCAACTGACCATGTTGCTGCATCTCTTAGGGAGGCTGACACGAAGGTTAGGTCTAATCTGCCTCCTTGGATGTGGGTAGTGAATAGAGCTTCCACATCTTCGAGTTTATATCTACATTTAGGTGAGGTGGATGAGGTGAAAACAATCTTTCAACAATGGGTATTGAATGGGTATTAAATTGAAACACAAGACAGAACACGAAACAATGGGTAATGAATGGGTATTAAAATTATTATTATTGAATGGGTACCGTGCCATCAGCCACAGCTCAGAATGGAAGCAAGTCGACGAAGAACTCTGTAGGGTCAGGCAGGTCCTAGTCAACAACAGCTTCTCCAATGGTTTCGTGGAAGACATCATAAGAAGGAAAGTGAAACGCCATGCAACCTTTGAAGAGATAACTAACACAACACCGATACCCCCTATTAGACTATTTTACATTAACTTCTTTTCCACAGACCATAAAACGGAGGAAAGGGTCCTGAAAGATATTGTCAGTAGAAACGTTATCCCTACAGACAAAAATCAGAAGATACAACTGACGATTTACTATAAAACCAGATAAACGGCCAGCCTACTCATGAGAAACTCTCCAGACACAAAGCAGAACGCTTTAAAAGATACCAACGTCGTCTATGCCTTCAAATGCCCTCTTGGGGACTGTAAGCCTCAAAAAAACAGTATATAGGCAAGACAACAACATCTCTTTTCAGGCGTTTAACGATGCATAAGGAACAGGGCTCCATTAAGGAACATATAATCTCTTCCCACAAACAAACCATCACCAGAGAAATCTTAGCAAACAACACAGAAATCATCGATGGATACAGCAATAGCAGGCGGCTTGACGTCTGCGAGGCACTACACATCAAGAAGTCAACACCAGCAATCAACAGCCAATTAATGCACAACTATATTCTACCCACTTCAAGACTCCGCTCCAATATAGAAGCATCAAGAAATATGGACCAATAGGCTTTCTACAATTACTTCCATTCAATACCCATTGTTTCGTGTTCTGTCTTGTGTTTGAATTTAATACCCATTCAATACCCATTGTTGAAAGTTTGTTTACACCTCATCCACCTCACCCAAATGTAGATATAAACTCGAAGATGTGTAAGCTCTATTCAGTTTCAGTTGTGTGTTTGTAAACTAAAGCCTTTGAAAATGTAATAAGTTTTACGAAACGCGCTCAAGTGTCGCGTCAGACTAGAAATAAAAATGAATTTTGGAGAATTGATCTTTGAATTACCATCAACAGTGAAAAGAAACGTAAGAAAGATGTAGGAAATTCGTGTTAGAATTATTAATCTTACTTTTTCGGTCATATTTAATAATATATGTCTACAGGAAAGACTGCTACCAAAATATACTAATATATATATATATATATATATATATATATATATATATATATATATATATATATATATATATATATATATATATATATATATATATATGTCGTACCTAGTAGCCAGAATGCACTTCTCGGCCTATTATGCAAGGCCCGATTTGCCTAATAAGCCAAGTTTTCCTGAATTAATATATTTTCTCTAATTTTTTTCTTATGAAATGATAAAGCTACCCATTTCATTATGTATGAGGTCAAATTTTTTTTATTGGAGTTAAAATTAACGTAGATATATGACCGAACCTAACCAACCCTACCTAACCTAACCCAACCTATCTTTATAGGTTAAGTTAGGTTAGGTAGCCTAAAAAGTTAGGTTAGGTTAGGTTAGGTAGGTTAGGTAGTCGAAAAACAATTAATTCATGAAATCTTGGCTTATTAGGCAAATCAGGCCTTGCATAGTAGGCTGAGAAGTGCGTTCTGGCTACTAGGTACGACATATATATATATATATATATATATATATATATATATATATATATGTCGTACCTAGTAGCCAGAACTCACTTTTTGGCCTACTATGCAAGGCCCGATTTGCCTAATAAGCCAAGTTTTCCTGAATTAATATATTTTCTCTAATTTTTTTCTTATGAAATGATAAAGCTACCTATTTCAATACGTATGAGGTCAATTTTTTTTAATTGGAGTTAAAATTATCGTAGATATATGACCGAACCTAACCAACCCTACCTAACCTAACCTAACCTATCTTCATAGGTTAGGTTAGGTAGCCGAAAAAGTTAGGTTAGGTTAGGTTAGGTAGGTTAGGTAGTCGAAAAACAATTAATTCATGAAAACTTGGCTTATTAGGCAAATCAGGCCTTGCATAGTAGGCTGAGAAGTGAGTTCTGGCTATTAGGTACGACATATATATATATATATATATATATATATATATATATATATATATATATATATATATATATATATATATATATATATATATATATATATATATATATATATATATATATATATATATATATATATATATATTTATAACAACAACATACCGGACAACAACATACCGGTAACAACACCATACCGGAAACGTACAAAATCAGAGCACAAATCACCAAGAAAATTGAAGAGGGAAATACCGCAAGTGCTATTAGAGTCCTCACCAGTGACGAGAAAATTGTTCCTCGAAACTCAGCCACAACACGGGCCCTTCAAAGCAAGCACCCACCCAGAGCCCCTGAAGGCGACAACATCGTTCCGCCATCAGCCGACACCATTTCAGACCCATTAACCGTTGGTGAATCTGAGGTCTACAAAGCAGCCCTTTCTTTTCCACCTGGGTCAGCAGGCGGCTTTACAGGGTTAAAACCTCAACATATCAAGCAAATGTTAAATCCTGCGGTTGGTGATGCTGCACAAGATCTTCTTATGGAACTCACAAGGTTCGTCAACATGTGTCTGGCTGGTGAGATACCTGAGGTCATCAGGCCTCTCTTTTTTGGTGCGTCCCTCTGTGCTCTCAAAAAGAAGGACGAAGGAATCAGGCCAATCGCTGTTGGCAACACTCTCCGACGCCTGATTGCCAAGGCTGCTACGAGGGTTGTCAGCCAGCAAGCGGCTAAATTGCTGAAACCAATCCAGCTAGGATTTGGAATCCCCCAAGGCTGTGAAGCGGCTGCCCATGCAGCACGAGCATACATCACTAACATTTCTGATGAAAAGGCCCTGCTCAAACTGGACTTTAAGAATGCCTTCAACATGGTAAGAAGAGATGCAGTACTTTGTGCCGTACATCGCCATTTCCGGCCCCTCTACCCGTTCATACTATCGTGCTACAGTGGCGAGTCAAAACTGCTCTTTGGTGAACACGAAATCAGATCATGTGAAGGTGTTCAGCAAGGTGATCCTCTTGCTCCCCTTCTTTTCTGCTTAGTCTTAAAAGAAATCACCGAAAGCTTGTCCAGCGAGTTCAACATCTGGTTTTTGGATGATGGCACTATAGCTGGCACCGTAGACCACCTCTTGTCAGATATCAGGAAAATAAGGGAGCAAGAAGTAAGCCTGGGTCTCGTCCTGAACCCTTCCAAGTGTGAAGTAGTCTCCTCCAATCCAGACATCGTAGCTAGAATAAGGTCTGCCTTGCCTGGAGCCCATGTCATTAGGGCCGAGAACAGCACCCTCCTTGGAGCTCCCCTCGGGTCTAACGCCATTGAGGAGATCCTCGACAAGAAAATCGCAGACCTTAGGAGGATGGAAGACAGAATAGGTGACATCGATGCCCACGATGCTTTTTATCTCCTCACCAAATGCCTATCCCTTCTGAGGCTAACCTACTTTCTGAGGTGCGCCCCATCTTACGACAGCCGAAAGCTTGAAGAGTATGACCTCTTACTGAATACCATGCTGGAAAAAGTTGTTAACCTCTCCCTCAACGAATGCTAGTGGAAATAAGCCACTCTTCCTGTTAGGCTCGGTGGCTTGGGTGTCCGCACTGCTACCCAAATTGCTGTCCCAGCCTTCCTGTCTTCCTCCTCAGCATCAGATGACCTGGTTAAGGAAATTCTACCTGACACCCTGAGTGATGTAGCGGGGATACAGGACCCCCACTACACGGAATGCTACACGAAATGGGGTGCCATGACAGACCCAGCACTCAGACCAGCCATGCCGAAAGCCAAGAAACAATCCAGTTGGGACAGCCCCATTGTAGACAAAGAAGCCACAGCTTTGCTGGAGGCAGCAACAACCCCCAGTGATCGTGCACGCCTCACAGCTGTGTAGGCTCCCCATGCAGGGGACTTCCTTCTGGCAGTCCCTATGTCTGCGACAGGCACACGTCTTGATCCGCAGGAGCTCCATATTGCAGTCGCGCTCCGCCTTGCTGCCCCTATCCACACTGTTCACAGGTGTATTTGCGGCGAGGCAGATGCTGACGAATATGGATTGCATGGCCTGCACTGTGGAAAATCGGGTGGTTGGCACACTAGACACGACGAAGTCAACGACATCATTAAAAGAAGCCTTGCCTCTGCTCAGTGTCCAGCGGAGAGAGAGCCCCGCAACCTACTGAACCGTGACTCTGTTAGCTTTGCCGGCCGACCAGACGGAATCACACTGCGTCCGTGGAAGGGTGGCAGGCAGTTAGCATGGGACTATACTTGCGTATCCACCCTGGCAACGACATACATCACCCTCTCTGCCGGCACAGCAGGAGCCGCAGCGACACACAGAGAAAAACAAAAGTCAGTCAAGTACAGGCAATTAGATCAAAGGTACAACTTCGTTCCAATAGGGTCTGAGACCCTAGGCCCATGGGGTGAGAGTGCAAGAAGGTTTCTTAAGGATCTTGGTTCCAAGCTCATTGACACCACAAGAGACCCTAGAGCAGCAAGTTTTCTCTTTCAGCGCTTCAGTGTCGCGATCCAGAGGGAAAATGCCCGCTGCATCCTCGTTTCCTGCCCGGCGTCGGAGGAGTTCGAGGAAATCTACAGCCTCTAGGAAGCGAACTTTTTCTTGTGTCCTCTTAATGTTCATTTTTTGTATAAAATCAGATATGTAACTGTATAACCTTGCATAATAAAGTGTACATCATAATAAAAAAAAAAGGGGGTGGTAGGAGAAGTGAACACTCTTTCGTATTCAGAGTTAAATGGCAAGTTTTTCCCTGAGTGCTCTGTGTTCCCTTCTCTGAGGCTGTGGGTCCCTATAATTGCACCAGCGGTGGTACCCCCCTATATATATATATATATATATATATATATATATATATATATATATATATATATATATATATATATATATATATATATATATATATATATATATATATATATATATATATATATATATATATATATATATATATATATATATATATATATTGGTGTATACTGGCAGCAGGTTTTCTTTCAAACATGTTTCATTGAATATGACCGCATATTCTGTATTTATTATTTTCTGGTTTAGGGCTTCTATCCCTCTAACTATTTTCTTAGCATCAGGGCTTAATTGAAATAGGAGTTCTCCAAAACTCATTTTCGTACTTTTAAGGTGAAGAAAAGAAGTGATTTACTATAGAGTGTATTACACTTATTTGTATTATTTGCACGACGTTTCGAACCTCCATGGTTCATTCTCAAGTGAACAGATCTTACAATACTAGTTGATTTTATACCCGCATTAGGTCAGGTGATAATACAATGAAGGTGAAAAACATGGGGGGGATACATAAGGGATAAACATAGGGGCTGCAGAAGGCTTATTGGCCCATACGAGGCATCTCCTATCTAAACACAAAGATTAATCCAGTGTAATTGGCCTGTTATGTTGGACATTGTCTTCTGTGTTGGCATCGATATGTTCTTGTCTTGTCCTTACTCTCATGGTGGGTAGAGTAAATAGTTCCGTGATTTGGGTGTTCATGGTAGGTCGCTCTATTCTTATGTGAATTGCCTCAAGAATTTGTAATCTTCTTGAATCTTGGGTTTTGTCTATTATGCAAGTATTCTTGTTCAACATTTCTCTTGTTAGAGTAATGTCATGGGCTTGTCTCATGTGATTCCTAGGGGCACCAGATTGAAGATGGCATGTCAAACGCCTCGTCAGCTTGGTCGACGTCATACCTATGTACTTACATTGAAGGTTACATCCTTCGTGGGGGCAAGTGTACATGTATACAACGCTTGACTGCTGTAGAGGGTTCTCCGTCGGTTTCGGGCTGTTTTTGATAAGGAGTTCGGAAGTCTTCTTAGTTTTGTAGAATATTATCAGGTTTATGTTTTGGTTAGGAGTAGTGCTTTTTACTCCTTTACGGATTATTTCTTTCATTATTCTTTCCTCTTTTATATGTTCACTGTGCATGGTTGATTTGTAATATAATTTTATTGGGGGTGTTGTGGTTTCTGTTCTAGGTTCTGAATTATACCAACGGTCCAAGTGTCTTCTTATAGCAGCGTTTATTTCCGCGTTGCTATATCCGTTGTTCACCAATACCTGAGTATTGAGAGGGATAGAAGCCCTAAACCAGAAAATAATAAATACAGAATATGCGGTCATATTCAATGAAATATATATATATATATATATATATATATATATGTACTAAATATCTTCACTAATTATTATCTTCCTATATATATATGTATATATATGCGAACAAGCCTGAATGGTCCCCAGGACATATGCAACTGAAAACTCACACCCCAGAAGTGACTCGAACCCATACTCCCAGAAGCAACGCATCTGGTATGTACAAGACGCCTTAATCCACTTGACCATCACGACCGGACAAAATGAGGTGATAGCCGAGGCTATATGAACCACCCCACCGCCGGCACTCGGATAGTTATCTTGGGCATAGCATTTTACCAAATCACCTCATTCTTTGGGGCACACGTGAGGAACACAAATGCGAACAAGCCTGAATGGTCCCCAGGACATATGCAACTGAAAACTCACACCCCAGAAGTGACTCGAACCCATACTCCCAGAAGCAACGCATCTGGTATGTACAAGACGCCTTAATCCACTTGACCATCACGACCGGACAAAATATAGCCTCGGCTATCACCTCATTTTGTCCGGTCGTGATGGTCAAGTGGATTAAGGCGTCTTGTACATACCAGATGCGTTGCTTCTGGGAGTATGGGTTCGAGTCACTTCTGGGGTGTGAGTTTTCAGTTGCATATGTCCTGGGGACCATTCAGGCTTGTTCGCATTTGTGTTCCTCACGTGTGCCCCAAAGAATGAGGTGATTTGGTAAAATGCTATGCCCAAGATAACTATCCGAGTGCCGGCGGTGGGGTGGTTCATATAGCCTCGGCTATCACCTCATTTTGTCCGGTCGTGATGGTCAAGTGGATTAAGGCGTCTTGTACATACCAGATGCGTTGCTTCTGGGAGTATGGGTTCGAGTCACTTCTGGGGTGTGAGTTTTCAGTTGCATATGTCCTGGGGACCATTCAGGCTTGTTCGCATTTGTGTTCCTCACGTGTGCCCAAAAGAATGAGGTGATTTGGTAAAATGCTATGCCCAAGATAACTATCCGAGTGCCGGCGGTGGGGTGGTTCATATAGCCTCGGCTATCACCTCATTTTGTCCGGTCGTGATGGTCAAGTGGATTAAGGCGTCTTGTACATACCAGATGCGTTGCTTCTGGGAGTATGGGTTCGAGTCACTTCTGGGGTGTGAGTTTTCAGTTGGATATGTATATATATATATATATATATATATATATATATATATATATATATATATATATATGTACTAAATATCTTCACTAATTATTATCTTCCTATATATATATGTATATATATATATATATATATATATATATATATATATATATATATATATATATATATATATATATATATATATATATATATATATATATATATATATATATGTACTAAATATCTTCACTAATTATTATCTTCCTATATATATATGTATATATATATATATATATATATATATATATATATATATATATATATATTTATATATATATATATATATATATATATATATATATATATATATATATATATATGTATGTATATATATATATATATATATATATATATATATATATATATATATTTATATATATATATATATATATATATATATATATATATATATATATATATATATGTTTATATATATATATGTTTATATATATATATATATATATATATATATATATATATATATATATATATATATATATATATATATATATGTTTATAGGGAAAGGGAGTACCACCTCTAGCTGGAAGAAGGGGGACCCATAGCCTCGGAGGAAACCACGCACAACGCATTAGAGGGAATGTTTAGATCCCCTCCAATACAGTTTCTGTGTGCTTTTCTCCTACCACCCCCTTCCTTAAATATTTTTGTGCTTTATTATGCATTTGATGGTTACAAGATATACATGGGTTGATACAAAAATAATAATGCAAAAAGGTGCTTAAAGGTTATGGATCTCTTGAAAAACACAACAATGGGAAACATTGATGAATGTCACAGACGGGTTCGATCATTGTTGCAAGTCAAACACTTCTTCGAATTCCTCTGAAGTTGGACTAGTGCCCAAGACGCAACAGCCATTTCCCCTCTGAATCGCAACACTGAGGCGCTGGAACAAGAAACTTTTTGCTCTCTGGTCTTTTGTAGCGCTGATCAATTTGTCCCCCAATTTGTCCCCCAATATATATGTTTATATATATATATATATATATATATATATATATATATATATATATATATATATATATATATATATATATATATATATATATATATATATATATAAATATATATATATATATATATATATATATATATATATATATATATATATATATATATATATGTCGTACCTAATAGCCAGAACGCACTTCTCAGCCTACTATTCAAGGCCCGATTTGCCTAATAAGCCAAGTTTTCATGAATTAATGTTTTTTCGTCTACCTAACCTACCTAACCTAACCTAACCTAGCTTTTTTTGGCTACCTAACCTAACCTTACCTATAAATATAGGTTAGGTTAGGTTAGGTAGGGTTGGTTAGGTTCGGTCATATATCTACGTTAATTTTAACTCCAATAAAAAAAAATTGACCTCATACATAGAGAAAAGGGTTGCTTTATCATTTCATAAGAAAAAAATTATAGTAAATATATTAATTCAGGAAAACTTGGCTTATTAGGCAAATCAGGCCTTGAATAGTAGGCTGAGAAGTGAGTTCTGGCTACTAGGTACGACATATATATATATATATATATATATATATATATATATATATATATATATATATGTCGTACCTAGTAGCCAGAACGCACTTCTCAACCTACTATGCAAGGCCCGATTTGCCTAATAAGCCAAGTTTTCATGAATTAATGTTTTTTCAACTACCTAACCTACCTAACCTAACCTAACCTAACTTTTTCTGCTACCTAACGTAACCTAACCTATAAAGATAGGTTAGGTTAGGTTAGGTAGGGTTGGTTAGGTTCGGTCATATATCTACGTTAATTTTGTCTCCAATAAAATTTTTTTTATCTCATACATAATGAAATGGGTAGCTTTATCATTTCATAAGAAAAAAATTTGAGAAAATATTTTAATTCAGGAAAACTTGGCTTATTAGGCAAATCGGGCCTTGCATAGTAGGCTGAGAAGTGCGTTCTGGCTACTAGGTACGACATATATATATATATATATATATATATATATATATATATATATATATATATATATATATATATATATATATATATATATTTATATATATATATATATATATTTTATATATATATATATATATATATATATATATATATATATATATATATATATATATATTTATATATATATTTATATATATATATATATATATATATATATATATATATATATATATATATATATATATATATATATATATATTTATATATATATTTATATATATATATATATATATATATATATATATATATATATATATATATATATATATATATATATATATATATATATATATATATATATATATATATATATATATATATAACTTTAGAACACTTTCCCACCAGGAGACTCAAACCCTAGCCAGCACAGAAGCCTTCCAGCAACTGGCATAACAGGTACGCCTTAACCCGATCCACCACCCGCTCAGACCCTTAAAAGAGATGGTAATTTCGGAGTATTTAAATACCCCAAAGATCAACACCTCCCAAGAGCACCAGAGCAAGTGAGGGGTCATTTATACGTTAATTTCATCAAGTCCCTGTTAATATGGGAAGACACAGTGTCTCTGCTTAAGGCACAACTCTCCTAAACATGAGAGTTAAGTATACAACTTTAGAACACTTTCCCACCAGGAGACTCGAACCCTAGCCAGCACAGAAGCCTTCCAGCAACTGGCATAACAGGTACGCCTTAACCCGCTCCACCACCCGCTCAGACCCGTAAAAGAGATGGTAATTTCGGAGTATTTAAATACCCCAAAGATCAACACCTCCCAAGAGCACCAGAGCAAGTGAGGGGTCATTTATACGTTAATTTCATCAAGTCGCTGTTAATATGGGAAGACACAGTGTCTCTGCTTAAGGCACAACTCTCCTAAACACGAGAGTTAAGTATACAACTTTAGAACACTTTCCCACCAGGAGACTCGAACCCTAGCCAGCACAGAAGCCTTCCAGCAACTGGCATAACAGGTACGCCTTAACCCGCTCCACTACCCGCTCAGACCCTTAAAAGAGATGGTAATTTCGGAGTATTTAAATACCCCAAAGATCAACACCTCCCAAGAGCACCAGAGCAAGTGAGGGGTCATTTATACGTTAATTTCATCAAGTCCCTGTTAATATGGGAAGACACAGTGTCTCTGCTTAAGGCACAACTCTCCTAAACACGAGAGTTATGTATACAACTTTATATATATATATATATATATATATATATATATATATATATATATATATATATATATATATATATATATATATATATATATATATATATATATATATATTGGTAGCAGTCTTTCCTGTAGACATATATTATTAAATATGACCGAAAAAGTAAGATTAATAATTCTAACACGAATTTTCTCTATCTTTCTTACGTTTCTTTTCACTGTTGATGGTAATTCAAAAATCAATTCTCCAAAATTCATTTTTATTTCTAGTCTGAGCAAACTAGATATATATATATATATATATATATATATATATATATATATATATATATATATATATATATATATATATATATATATATATATATATGCGAACAAGCCTCACATATATATATATATATATATATATATATATATATATATATATATATATATATATATATATATATATATATATATACATATATATATATATATACATATATATATATATATATATATACATATATATATATACATATATATATCACATATATATATATATATATATATATATATATATACATATATATATACAAGCCTCACATATATATATATGCGAACACGTGTTCCTCACGTGTGCCCCAAAGAATGAGGTGATTTGGTAAAATGCTATGCCCAAGATTACTATCCGAGTGCCGGCGGTGGGGTGGTTCAAATAGCCTCGGCTATCACCTCATTATGTCCGGTCGTGATGGTCAAGTGGATTAAGGCGTCTTGTACATACCAGTTGCGTGGCTCCTGGGAGTATGGGTTCGAGTCACTTCTGGGGTGTGAGTTTTCAGTTATATATATATATATATATATATATATATATATATATATATATATATATATATATATATATATATATATATATATATATATATATATATATATATATATATATATATATATATATTTTGTAGCAGTCTTTCCTGTAGACACATATTATTAAATATGACAGAAAAAGTAAGATTAATAATTCTAACACGAATTTTCTCAATCTTTCGTACATTTCTTTTCACTGTTGGAGGTAATTCAAAAATCAATTCTCCAAAATTCATTTTTATTTCTAGTCTGACGCAACACTTAAGCGCGTTTCGTAAAACTTATTACATTTTCAAAGACATTACACATACACAACTGAATGGAACTTATATATATCTCCGATTTGTTTATATCTACATTTGAGGGAGGTGTATGGGGTGAGGTGGTATTTAATAGGGTATTAATTTCATCAACACAAGACAGAACACGAAACAATGGGTATTGAAATGGAAGTGATTGTAGAAAGCCTATTGGTCCACATTTCTTGATGCTTCTATATTGGAGCGGAGTCTTGAGGTGGGTAGAATATAGTTGTGCAATAATTGGCTGTTGATTGCTGGTGTTGACTTCTTAATGTGCAGTGCCTTGCAAACGTCAAGCCGTCTGCTATCGCTGTATCTATCGATGATTTTTGTGTTGTTTACTAGTTTTTGTGTTCTCCAGACACAAAGCAGAACGCTTTAAAAGAGACCAACGTCGTCTATGCCTTCAAATGCCCACTTGGGGACTGTAAGCTCCAAAAAACCCAGTATATAGGCAAGACAACAACATCTCTTTCTAGGCGTTTAACGATGCATAAGCAACAGGGCTCCATTAAGGAACATATAATCTCTTCCCACAACCAAACCATCGCCAGAGAAATCCTAGTAAACAACACAAAAATCATCGGTCATATATATATATATATATATATATATATATATATATATATATATATATATATATATATATATATATATATATATATATATATATATATATATATATATATATATATATATATATATATATGTTTCATTGAATATGACCGCATATTCTGTATTTATTATTTTCTGGTTTAGGGCTTCTATCCCTCTAACTATTTTCTTAGCATCAGGGCTTAATTGGAATAGGAGTTCTCCAAAACTCATTTTCGTACTTTTAAGGTGAAGAATATATAGTACGAAAATGAGTTTTGGAGAACTCCTATTCCAATTAAGCCCTGATGCTAAGAAAATAGTTAGAGGGATAGAAGCCCTAAACCAGAAAATAATAAATACAGAATATGCGGTCATATTCAATGAAACATGTTTGAAAGAAAACCTGCTGCCAGTATACACCAATATATATATATATATATATATATATATATATATATATATATATATATATATATATATATATATATATATATATATATATATATATATATATATATATATATATATATATATAAAAGTTTGTGAGGGTACCACCTCTGGTGCCAATGTGGGGACCCATAGCCTCGGAGAAGAAAATAAAAAGTATTCAGAGGAGACCTTGTGGTTTCTCACTGAACACTAATATTATCTTCTCCTACCACCCCCATTCTTTTGTATGTACACATATATATTTACTTTATTTGAACTTTGTTACAAAAAAGGAGTTACATATGGGTTACAAAGATGGTTGTCATAGGTTGTCGAGTTCCTCCAGCTCCTCAGATGGCGGGCAGGAACCCTGGATGCAGTGCGCATTTCCCCTCTGTATCGCCACACTGAGGCGCTGGAAAAGAAAGCTTGCAGCTCTCGGGTCCCTTGTTGTTTCAATGAGCCTAGAACCCAGTTCATTCAAAAAACTGGTAGCACTTTTACCCCAGGCGCCGAGCGTCTCAGAAGCAATGGGGACAAAATTGTAGTGGTGATCCAGTTCTCTATACTTACGGGATTTGGCTGCTTCCCTGTGGGTGGCAGCGCCACCTGGTTGTGCAACACTGAGGTTAATGTAGGTGTTAGCCAGGGTTGATACGTACGTGTAGTCCCATACCAACTGCTTGCCATTCTTCCAGGGGTTCACTGTGATACCATCCGGGCGACCAATAAGAGCATCAGAGTTACGGGGCGTTAGGTAACGGGGCTCTCTTTCAGCTGGGCATCCAGATGTGGTGAGGCTCCTCTTGATGATGTCGTTAACTTCACTGTGCCTCGAGTGCCATCCCCCTGTGCTTTGGCAGAGTAGGCCATGGTGACCGTACCTGTCAGCCACCACCTCGCCGCAAATACACCTATATCTGGTGTGGATTGGGGCAGCAAGGCGGAGGGCCACAGCAATTCGGAGGGCGTGTGGTGTGAGACGCATGCCAGTTGCCGACATTGGGGTTGCTAACAGTAGCAGCACCACCCTGCATGTGGTGCTGCTACTGCTGTGAGGCGAGCAGTGTCGTGTTGTGTTGTTGCAGCACTCAGGCACTCTGCAGCAACTTGGTCTACAATGGGACCATCCCAGCTGGATTGCTTGTGGGATTTTGGGGATGGTGGTTGAGGTGATTGGCCTGCACGAGAGGCCCACTCTGTGGCACAGCGTGTAAAATTGGGATCATGTACACCTGCCAGCTGATGTAAGTGGGCAGGTAGAATTTCCTTCACAAGGTCGTTGGATGCTGGTAAGGAGGACAGGAAGGCTGGAACAGCGATTTGCGTTGCTGTTCGAACTCCGAGGCCCCCAAGTCTTACGGGAAGAGAGGCTTGTTTCCACTGTAGGTCATCGAGAGAGAGGTTAAGGGCTTTTTCTAGCATTGATTTCAGTAACCGGTCATACTCACTTAGTTTTTGGCTACTGTAAGATGGTGAACACCTCAGAAAGTAGGTTAACCTGGGGAGGGACAGACATCTGGTGATGCGGTAGAGTGCATCATGAGCATCAATATCCTCAATTCTCCCATCCATCCTCTTAAGGTCGGCGATTTTCTTATCAAGGACCTCATCGATGGCTTTCAACCCCAGGGGAGCTCCTAGGAGTGTGCTGTCTTCAGGTTTAGTTTTAAGGATATTTGGCAGAAGACCCTCTATTCTCTCTACGATGCCCAGGTTGGAACATATTATTTCACATTTAGAAGGGTTCAGGGTGATATATATATATATATATATATATATATATATATATATATATATATATATATATATATATATATATATATATATATATATATATATATATATATATATATATATATATATATATATATATATACATATGTCGTACCTAGTAGCCAGAACTCACTTCTCAGCCTACTATGCAAGGCCCGATTTGCCTAATAAGCCTAGTTTACATGAATTAACGTTAATTTTAACTCCAATACAAAAAAATGACCTCATACATAATGAAATGGGTAGCTTTATCATTTCATAAGAAAAAAATTAGAGAAAATATATTAATTCAGTAAAACGTGGCTTACTAGGCAAATCGGGCCTTGCATAGTAGGCTGAGAAGTGCGTTCTGGCTACTAGGTACGACATATATATATATATATATATATATATATATATGTCGTACCTAATAGCCAGAACGCACTTCTCAGCCTACTATTCAAGGCCCGATTTGCCTAATAAGCCAAGTTTTCATGAATTAATGTTTTTTCGTCTACCTAACCTACCTAACCTAACCTAACCTAGCTTTTTTTGGCTACCTAACCTAACCTTACCTATAAATATAGGTTAGGTTAGGTTAGGTAGGGTTGGTTAGGTTCGGTCATATATCTACGTTAATTTTAACTCCAATAAAAAAAAATTGACCTCATACATAGAGAAAAGGGTTGCTTTATCATTTCATAAGAAAAAAATTATAGTAAATATATTAATTCAGGAAAACTTGGCTTATTAGGCAAATCGGGCCTTGAATAGTAGGCTGAGAAGTGAGTTCTGGCTACTAGGTACGACATATATATATATATATATATATATATATATATTATTAAATATGACCGAAAAAGTAAGATTAATAATTCTAACACGAATTTTCTCAATCTTTCATACATTACGCTTCACTGTTGAAGGTAAATCAAAAATCAATTCTCCAAAATTCATTTTTATTTCTAGTCTGACGCGACACGGGCGCGTTTCGTAAAACTTATTACATTTTCAAAGACTTTAGTTCACAAATACACAACTGAATAGAACTTACGTATCTCCGATTTTATATCTACATTTGAGTGAGGTGGAAGGGGTGATGTGGCATTAACACAAGACAGAACAAAGTGTGGTATTAATAGGGTATTAATTTCATAAACACAAGACAGAACAAGAGTATTCATAGGGTATTAATTTCATCAACACAAGACAGAACACGAAACAATGGATATTGAATAGAAGTGTTTGTAGAAAGCCTATTGGTCCATATTTCTTGATGCTTCTATATTGGAGCGGAGTCTTGAGGTGGGTAGAATATAGTTGTGCAATAATTGGCTGTTGATTGCTGGTGTTGACTTCTTGATGTGTAGTGCCTCGCAAACGTCAAGCCGCCTGCTATCGCTGTATCTATCGATGATTTCTGTGTTGTTTACTAGGATTTCTCTGGCGATGGTTTGGTTGTGGGAAGAGATTATATGTTCCTTAATGGAGCCCTGTTGCTTATGCATCGTTAAACGCCTAGAAAGAGATGTTGTTGTCTTGCCTATATACTGGGTTTTTTGGAGCTTACAGTCCCCAAGTGGGCATTTGAAGGCATAGACGACGTTAGTCTCTTTTAAAGCGTTCTGTTTTGTGTCTGGAGAGTTTCTCATGAGTAGGCTGGCCGTTTTTCTGGTTTTATAGTAAATCGTCAGTTGTATCCTCTGATTTTTGTCTGTAGGGATAACGTTTCTATTAACAATATCTTTCAGGACCCTTTCCTCCGTTTTATGAGCTGTGGAAAAGAAGTTCCTGTAAAATAGTCTAATAGGGGGTATAGGTGTTGTGTTAGTTGTCTCTTCAGAGGTTGCATGGGTTTTCACTTTCCTTCTTATGATGTCTTCGACGAAACCATTGGAGAAGCCGTTATTGACTAGGACCTGCCTTACCCTACAGAGTTCTTCGTCGACTTGCTTCCATTCTGAGCTGTGGCTGAGAGCACGGTCGACATATGCGTTAACAACACTCCTCTTGTACCTGTCTGGGCAGTCGCTGTTGGCATTTAGGCACATTCCTATGTTTGTTTCCTTAGTGTAGACTGCAGTGTGGAAACCTCCGCCCTTTTCCATGACTGTTACATCTAGAAAGGGCAGCTTCCCATCCTTTTTCATCTCGTAAGTGAAACGCAGCACGGAACTCTGCTCAAATGCCTCCTTCAGCTCCTGCAGATGTCTGACATCAGGTACCTGTGTAAAAATGTCGTCAACATACCTGCAGTATATGGCCGGTTTCAAGTTCATGTCGACTAAGACTTTTTGCTCGATGGTACCCATGTAGAAGTTTGCAAACAGGACACCTAGGGGAGAGCCCATGGCGACCCCATCTACTTGCTTATACATGTGCCCATCCGGGCTCAAGAAGGGTGCCTCTTTAGTACAAGCTTGGAGTAGTTTCCTCAGAATATTCAATATCTTCTTCTATTCAATATCCATTGTTTCGTGTTCTGTCTTGTGTTGATGAAATTAATACCCTATTAATACTCTTGTTGTGTCTTGTGCTGATGAAATTAATACCCTATTAATACCACACTTTGTTCTGTCTTGTGTTAATGCCACATCACCCCTTCCACCTCACTCAAATGTAGGTATAAAATCGGAGATACGTAAGTTCTATTCAGTTGTGTATTTGTGAACTAACGTCTTTGAAAATGTAATAAGTTTTACGAAACGCGCCCGTGTCGCGTCAGACTAGAAATAAAAATGAATTTTGGAGAATTGATTTTTGATTTACCTCCAACAGTGAAGCGTAATGTACGAAAGATTGAGAAAATTCGTGTTAGAATTATTAATCTTACTTTTTCGGTCATATTTAATAATATATGTCTACAGGAAAGACTGCTACCAAAATATACTAATATTAAAGCGCACGACTCAGCAGCAAGGAATCAAGCCTTCACGATAAAATATCGCCAGGATCTGATTCGTGATCAGATATACAAGGCAGAGAATGAAATCAAAGACAACAAAACGCAACTACTTCATGCTACAAACGAGTGGAGAAATAGCAACATCGACCATAGTATCCGTACCCGCATTGAACAACACCTCGACATCCTCACAGACCAACATCAACTCAGCACTGAAACAAGGATTATCAAGAAACTAACAACATTATATGGAGGACCTATGGCAATTCCACGACCAAGAGATGGCTTCCTGAACCTTGCAGGAATTAACCTCACTGAGGACCAAGTCACTCTCCTAAATCTGGGCATAAACTGTCATGTTATGTCCAGACCGAGTGAGATGGCCCGGAAAGTAGAGTTGGAAATTCTGTTGGACGACATATTCGACCTCGAGACACAAAAGAAGGTCACTACCAAAGATACCTTACAAGCAGAACTTATTGCAGAAGGAGGAAAGAATCGAGGCAACTACAGAAGCACCATACTGTCCCCCGAGCTTAAAGCGGCAGCTAAAAGCCTTCATGAGAACAAGGAGATAGTTGTCAGGAGAGGTGACAAGTCGCCAATATATGTCATTCTTAAAAAAGACGAATATCTGGCGAAAATGAACATCATACTCTCTGACCAAACTAAGTTCCAAAGGGTAACGAAGGACACTACAGCCGAATTAAAAGCAAAGGTCAACAAACTGATCGAAACTGTGAACGCCAAGAAATCCGGACTCCACCTGCCAAAGATCATTGGGGAATATAAACCTGGATATGCGTATGGAAATGTCAAGACGCACAAGCCTGGAAACCCACTTCGGCCAATCATTAGCCAGATACCCACACCCACGTACAGACTGGCGAAGCGACTCAACGGCCTGCTGACTCCTTATGTTCCTTGCGCCTTCAGCCTGAAGTCTCCAAAGGAATTTGTTGACTTACTGCGGGGCACACGGGCCACAGGGATAAGAGCCTCGTTGGACGTAGAATCGCTGTTTACCAACGTACCTGTGGACGAGACAATCGGAATGATAGCCGACAGAGTGTATCGTGATCCAGCCTGTACTCCTCTTGACATACCAGAAAATATTCTGAGGAAACTACTCCAAGCTTGTACTAAAGAGGCACCTTTCTTGAGCCTGGATGGGCACATGTATAAGCAAGTAGATGGGGTCGCCATGGGTTCTCCCCTAGGTGTCCTGTTTGCAAACTTCTACATGGGTACCATCGAGCAAAAAGTCTTAGTCGACATGAACTTGAAACCGGCCATATACTGCAGGTATGTTGACGACATTTTTACACAGGTACCTGATGTCAGACATCTGCAGGAGCTGAAGGAGGCATTTGAGCAGAGTTCCGTGCTGCGTTTCACTTACGAGATGGAAAAGGATGGGAAGCTGCCCTTTCTAGATGTAACAGTCATGGAAAAGGGCGGAGGTTTCCACACTGCAGTCTACACTAAGGAAACAAACATAGGAATGTGCCTAAATGCCAACAGCGACTGCCCAGACAGGTACAAGAGGAGTATTGTTAACGCATATGTCGACCGTGCTCTCAGCCACAGCTCAGAATGGAAGCAAGTCGACGAAGAACTCTGTAGGGTAAGGCAGGTCCTAGTCAATAACGGCTTCTCCAATGGTTTCGTCGAAGATATCATACGAAGGAAAGTGAAAAGCCATGCAACCTCTGAAGAGACAACTAACACAACACCTATACCCCCTATTAGACTATTTTACAGGAACTTCTTTTCCACAGCTCATAAAACGGAGGAAAGGGTCCTGAAAGATATTGTTAATAGAAACGTTATCCCCTACAGACAAAAATCGGAGGATACAACTGACGATTTACTATAAAACCAGAAAAACGGCCAGCCTACTCATGAGAAACTCTCCAGACACAAAACAGAACGCTTTAAAAGAGACTAACGTCGTCTATGCCTTTAAATGCCCACTTGGGGACTGTAAGCTCCAAAAAAAAACCAGTATATAGGCAAGACAACAACATCTCTTTCTAGGCGTTTAACGATGCATAAGCAACAGGGCTCCATTAAGGAACATATAATCTCTTCCCACAACCAAACCATCGCCAGAGAAATCCTAGTAAACAACACAGAAATCATCGATAGATACAGCGATAGCAGGCGGCTTGACGTTTGCGAGGCACTACACATCAAGAAGTCAACACCAGCAATCAACAGCCAATTATTGCACAACTATATTCTACCCACCTCAAGACTCCGCTCCAATATAGAAGCATCAAGAAATATGGACCAATAGGCTTTCTACAAACACTTCTATTCAATATCCATTGTTTCGTGTTCTGTCTTGTGTTGATGAAACTAATACCCTATTAATACTCTTGTTCTGTCTTGTGTTGATGAAATTAATACCCTATTAATACCACACTTTGTTCTGTCTTGTGTTAATGCCACATCACCCCTTCCACCTCACTCAAATGTAGATATAAAATCGGAGATACGTAAGTTCTATTCAGTTGTGTATTTGTGAACTAAAGTCTTTGAAAATGTAATAAGTTTTACGAAACGCGCCCGTGTCGCGTCAGACTAGAAATAAAAATGAATTTTGGAGAATTGATTTTTGATTTACCTCCAACAGTGAAGCGTAATGTACGAAAGATTGAGAAAATTCGTGTTAGAATTATTAATCTTACTTTTTCGGTCATATTTAATAATATATGTCTACAGGAAAGACTGCTACCAAAATATACTAATATATATATATATGTCGTACCTAATAGCCAGAACGCACTTCTCAGTCTACTATGCAAGGCCCGATTTGCCTAATAAGCCAAGTTTTCCTGAATTATTATATTTTCTCTAATTTTTTTCTTATGAAATGATAAACCTACCCATTTCATTATGTATGAGGTCAATTTTTTTTTAATGGAGTTAAAATTAACGTAGATATATGACCGAACCTAACCAACCCTACCTAACTTAACCTAACCTATCATTTTAGGTTAGGTTAGGTTAGGTAGCCGAAAAAGTTAGGTTAGGTTAGGTTAGGTAGTCGAAAAACAATTAATTCATGAAAACTTGGCTTATTAGGCAAATTGGGCCTTGCGTAGTAGGCAGAGAAGTGCGCTCTGGCTACTAGGTACGACATATATATATATATATATATATATATATATATATATATATATATATATATATATATATATATATATATGTCGTACCTAGTAGCCAGAACTCACTTTTTGGCCTACTATTCAAGGCCCGATTTGCCTAATAAGCCAAGTTTTCCTGAATTAATATATTTTTTCTAATTTTTTTCTTATGAAATGATAAAGCTACCCATTTCATTATGTATGAGGTCAATTTTTTTTTATTGGAGTTAAAATTAACGTAGATATATGACCGAACCTAACCAACCCTACCTAACCTAACCTAACCTATCTTTATAGGTTAGGTTTGGTTAGGTAGCCGAAAAAGTTAGGTTAGGTTAGGTTAGGTAGGTTAGGTAGTCGAAAAACAATTAATTCATGAAAACTTGGCTTATTAGGCAAATCGGGCCTTGCATAGCAGGCTGAGAAGTGCGTTCTGGCTACTAGGTACGACATATATATATATATATATATATATATATATATATATATATATATATATATATATATATATATATGTATATATATATATGTATATATATATATATATATATATATATATATATATATATATATATATATATATATATATATATATATATATATATATATATATATGTCGTACCTAGTAGCCAGAACGCACTTCTCTGCCTACTATGCAAGGCCGGATTTGCCTAATAAGCCAAGTTTTCATGAATTAATTATTAATCGACTACCTAACCTACCTAACCTAACCTAACCTAGCTTTTTCGGCTACCTAACCCAACCTAACCTATAAAGATAGGTTAGGTTAGGTTAGGTAGGGTTGGTTAGGTTCGGTCCGATATCTACGTTAATTTTAACTCCAATAAAAAAAATTGACCTCAAACATAATGAAATGGGTAGCTTTATCAATTCATAAGAAAGAAAATAGAGAAAAAATATTAATTCATGAAAACTTGGCTTATTAGGCAAATCGGGCCTTGCATTGTAGGCTGAAAAGTGAGTTCTGGCTACTAGGTACGACATATATATATATATATATATATATATATATATATATATATATATATATATATATATATATATATATATATATATATATATATATATATATATATATATATATATATATATATATATATATATATATATATATATATATTAGTATATTTTGGTAGCAGTCTTTCTGGTTAACATATGTTGTTGAATATGACCGAAAAGGTAAGATTATTAATTCTAACACGAATCTTCTCAATATTTCTTATGTTTTTCTTTACTGTCGGTGGTAATAAAACAACAATTCTCCGAAATTAATTTTTTAATTGTCTGACACCTGAACGCGTTTCGTAATTCGTATTACATTTTCAAAGACTTAATTTACACATGTTGTTTAAGATTCGCTACTCAGAACAATAAGTTCCCGTAGCACGGGCTATGGTGAGCCCGTAAGTGGAGGCTCTTTGGAGCCATTATCTGTATCAGTGGCTGATACTAGAGATGTGGCGATGAATGGGGGTCTTCTTGAGGGTTTTTCAGCCTGGAGGGCTGGCTATACCAGTTATGGAGCTGGTGGGGTTAGTGTAGACCTCTAGATTTTCCGTTTTTTCTTTGCCTGCGACTTTGGCTGAGCAGTGCTGTTGTTAGAGTTTGGTGACGTGACCTCCATGAGAAAGTCTTGAACCGTGTAGGTGTCATATTTGTGATGCGGCGGTGGAGCTCCTACTATGATTTCCTCGTCTGAGGAGTCCGTAACCTCCGTAGTGGACGTTTTTGTCTTTCGCCTCGCAGCCTTAGGTAGGCTTAGGTGTCGTTGATTGGTGGTTGTAGCTATTTCAGGAGCGCTGGTGGTGCTGTTATCGTTTGTAGACAGCACGTCTGCTAGCGCGGCTGCTGAGATAGTGATGGTAAGAGTGTTTGGAGCTGGAGAAGGAATTACCTCTGTTTGTGTCGCCCGGGTCATGGGCTACACAGTTCTGGAGTCGGTGTTAAAGTTGACCACTTGGTCGTCCTGGTGGTAGTCTCCGGAGTGGTAGAGGAGGCAGTGAGATTTACGCTAGTGGCTATGATGGGGGCCAGGCCATTGTCTATGTATAATGCGTTTAGTTCACTGACAAAGCGCTGGTTGTCTGGTCCTGCAAGCCTTTCCGCTAGTTTAAGAAGACCAGGGATAATGCCTGCACGTGATGCAGGGAACTGTGAAGGAGCCTGTGGGACCTTGGGGACCTTGGGTCCCCAATGAGAAGGCTGTGTCGCTTGCTGGGAGGAGCTACATGTTGATAGGACCGGAAAGTCTTCTGGTCGACTAGTGAGAGCTAAGGTGGTGAGTCGAATGCTTGGGGCTCTGGTCGAGGAGGTAGAAAAGTTGTTTCTTTTGGCTTCAAACTGGGCCTTGATGATTTCCTGCCTGCGGGGGCAGCGGTAGGAAATTGCGGGGTGATTGCCATCACAGAGCAAGCAGTGATGGACTGTTGCCTTGCATATGGAGTAGTGATGGTCCAGTGTGCACAGGCTGCACCTCTGGAAAGGGTGCTGACACTTGTTGGTCGGGTGGGAGAGCTCGTAGCACTTAAAGCACTGCTGGATCTCATGGTAGCGTTCCTTTTTTATTTGGTGGGGTGGTATTTTTAGGCCGAAGCAGTAGAATCCTTGTGTGGCAGCCTGGGTGGCCGCAGCTATGGTGGTGAACGTAATCTTCATTGATGTTTTGTCGGTGTTGCAGAACTCCAGGTTGAATACCGACAGGTTTGGATTTTCGTCCTCGATATTGTTTATGATATGATGTTTTCATATCATAATATGATATGTTTATGATATGATGTTTTCATATCATAATATGATATGTTTATGATATGATGTTATCATATCATATATATGATAACATCATATCATATCATATCATAGCTCAGCGATCCACCGGC
The DNA here is from genome assembly GCF_040958095.1 of Procambarus clarkii. Taxonomy (NCBI): domain Eukaryota; kingdom Metazoa; phylum Arthropoda; class Malacostraca; order Decapoda; family Cambaridae; genus Procambarus; species Procambarus clarkii. Next base: position 2,593,056 of record NW_027189133.1, read on the forward strand.
TGGTCCTGCTGGTAAAAACAGTTCTTCCGGCCAGGAACTGACGTGGGAAGTGAGGATGTAGGTAGTGCTCTTTGTGAAGAATGGCATCGTTAGTGAGGAGTTTTTCTAGCTCCTCTTCACATGAAAAGTAGAGCACGATATCTTCACCTTCCTGACTAATGTCAGCGGGTTTCAGGCCAGTTACGTCCTTCAGGACCTTTAAAGTATTGCTTCTTCCAATAGCAAGACCGTCAAGTGGAGTAGCTCTGACCTTTGGCGTCGCCAATGCGACGTTTGGGTCGCATTGTGACCACACTGCGCCTTGTGATGTGTTAGCGGGAGATGTCTCCCGTCCTCTGGTAATTTACACACAAATTCTTCGTACTTATACTCTATTGGATGAGGTGATGTGGAACAAAAGTTTTGGGTGAGGTGACAAACACAAGACAGAACACGAAACAATGGGTATAAATTGAATAATTGAACATATGAATGGAAGTCATTGCAGAAGGTCTATTGGCCCATACTTCCTCTTGATGCTTCCATATTGGTTCGGGCTCTTGAAGTAGGTAGAATATAGTTGTGCATTAATTGTTGATTGCTGGTGTTGACTTTTTGATGTGTAGTGCCTCGCAGACGTCAAGCCGCCTGCTATCGCCGTACCTATCGATGATTTCTTTGTTGTTCGTTAAGATTTCTCTGGTGATGGTCTGGTTGTGAGAAGAGATTATGTGTTCTTTGACGGCTCCTTGTTGCTTATGCACTGTTAGTCGCCTAGAAAGAGACATTGTTGTCTTGCCCATATACTGAGTTCTTTGGGGCTTACAGTCCCCAAGTGGGCATTTAAAGGCATAGACGTGTGTGTGTTTATATGAATTCACCTAGTTGTGCTTGCAGGGGTTGAGCTCTGCTCTTTTAGCTCGCCTCTAAACTGTCAATCAACGAGTAATTTTAATTACTTTTTCCTACACACATACCCACACTCCCAGGAAGCAGCCAGTAACAGCTGTCTTACTCTCAGGCAACTATTTACTGCTAGGTAACAGGGGCATCAGGGTGAAACAAACTTTACCCAACTGTCTCCACCGGCGCCGGGAATCGAACCCCGGTCCACACGACTACGTATACAGTGTGCTATCCAATGAGCCACCAGCGCCCCATGTATGTATGTATGTATGTAAGTTTATATGTATGTATGTACTCACCTAGTTGTGCTTGCGGGGGTTGAGCTCTGGCTCTTTGATCCCGCCTCTCAACCTTCAATCAACAGGTGTACAGGTTCCTGAGCCTATTGGGCTCTATCATATCTACACTTGAAACTGTGTATGGAGTCAGCCTCCACCACATTACTTCCTAATGCATTCCATTTGTCAACCACTCTGACACTAAAAAAGTTCTTTCTAATATCTCTGTGGCTCATTTGGGCACTCAGTTTCCACCTGTGTCCCCTAGTGGGACACAGGTGGGAGCCGGTAGGCCGAGCGGACAGCACGCTGGACTTGTGATCCTATGGTCCTGGGTTCGATCCCAGGCGCCGGCGAGAAACAATGGGCAGAGTTTCTTTCACCCTATGCCCCTGTTACCTAGCAGTCAAATAGGTACCTGGGTGTTAGTCAGCTGTCACAGGCTGCTTCCTGGGGGTGGAGGCCTGGTCGAGGACCGGGCCGCGGGGACACTAAAGCCCCGAAATCATATCAAGATAACTCAAGATAAGATAATGCGTGTGCCCCTTGTGTTAAATAGCCTGTCTTTATCAACCCTGTCGATTCCCTTGAGAATCTTGAATGTGGTGATCATGTCCCCCCTAACTCTTCTGTCTTCCAACGAAGTGAGGTTTAATTCCCGTAGTCTCTCTTCGTAGCTCATACCTCTCAGCTCGGGTACTGGTCTGGTGGCAAACCTTTGAACCTTTTCCAGTTTAGTCTTATGCTTGACTAGATATGGACTCCATGCTGGAGCCGCATACTCCAGGATTGGTCTGACATATGTGGTATATAATGTTCTGAAAGATTCCTTACACAAGTTTCTAAAGGCCGTTCTTATGTTAGCCAACCTGGCAAATGCTGCTGATGTTATCCTCTTGATATGAGCTTCAGGGGACAGGTATGGCGTGATATCAACCCCCAGGTCTTTCGCTCTATCTGAATCTTGAAGTATTTTATCTCCCAAATGATACCTTGTATCTGGTCTCCTGCTTCCTACCCCTATCTTCATTACATTACATTTGTTTGGGTTAAACTCTAACAGCCATTTGTTCGACCATTCCTGCAGCTTGTCCAGGTCTTCTTGAATCCTCAATCTGTCCTCCTCTGTCTTAATCCTTCTCATAATTTTGGCGTCGTCAGAAAACATCGAGAGGAATGAGTCTATACCCTCTGGGAGATCATTTACGTATGTCAGAAACAGGATAGGTCCAAGTATGTATGTATGTATGAATGTATGTATGTATGAATGTATGTATGTATGTGTCTGTCTTCCACATATCCATCGGTTTATGCGTCGATCTATCCATCCGTCTATCTATTCATCTATCCATCAATCTATTCATCTATCTATCAATCTGTCTGTGTATCCATTGATCAGTTCATCTCTCCATTTAGTCACTTGGACTGGACGGAGGAGCAACGGTCTTGCTTCATGCAGGTCGGCGTTCAATCCCCGACTGTCCAAATGGTTGGGCGCCATTCCTTTTCTCCCACCCCCCGTCCCATCCCAAATCCTTATCCTGATCCCCTCCAATTGCTATTTAGTCGTAATGGCTTGGCCTTTTCCCCTGATAATTCCCTCCCTCTCTCTCTCTCTCTCAATTACACACATATATTCTCCATCTAGTGTTTCATATATCCATCTTTCTATTCATCAAGCCACCTATCCGTCCTCTTGCTATGCATCCGTGAATATATATTAAGAAGCACTGAAACAACTGTATGGGTGTAAGAAGTGTTAAAATGTTCAGAATAAAAACTCCATGTTAATCACACGCTAATATTTTGCACTTTGTTCCACACGACTCCCTTAACATGTTGAGTTGTTGTTTATAAATGTTAATATTTCTTAAAGCATTTGTTTGGCCGTCCCGACCATCCTGTTCTCCCCGACCATCCTGTCCTTCCCGACCATCCTGGCCTTCCCGACCATCCTGGCCTTCCCGACCATCCTGTCCTTCCCGACCATCCTGGCCTTCCCGACCATCCTGTCCATCCCGACCATCCTGTCCTTCCCGACCATCCTGTTCTCCCCGACCATCCTGTCCTTCCCGACCATCCTGGCCTTCCCGACCATCCTGGCCTTCCCGACCATCCTGTTCTCCCCGACCATCCTGTCCTTCCCGACCATCCTGTTCTCCCCGACCATCCTGTCCATCCCGACCATCCTGTCCTTCCCGACCATCCTGTCCTTCCCGACCATCCTGTCCTTCCCGACCATCCTGTCCTTCCCGACCATCCTGTCCATCCCGACCATCCTGTCCTTCCCGACCATCCTGTCCTTCCCGACCATCCTGGCCTTCCCGACCATCCTGGCCTTCCCGACCATCCTGGCCTTCCCGACCATCCTGTTCTCCCCGACCATCCTGTCCTTCCCGACCATCCTGTCCTTCCCGACCATCCTGTCCTTCCCGACCATCCTGTCCATCCCGACCATCCTGTCCTTCCCGACCATCCTGTCCTTCCCGACCATCCTGGCCTTCCCGACCATCCTGGCCTTCCCGACCATCCTGTTCTCCCCGACCATCCTGTCCTTCCCGACCATCCTGTCCTTCCCGACCATCCTGTCCTTCCCGACCATCCTGTCCTTCCCGACCATCCTGTCCTTCCCGACCATCCTGGCCTTCCCGACCATCCTGGCCTTCCCGACCATCCTGTCCTTCCCGACCATCCTGGCCTTCCCGACCATCCTGTCCATCCCGACCATCCTGTCCTTCCCGACCATCCTGTTCTCCCCGACCATCCTGTCCTTCCCGACCATCCTGGCCTTCCCGACCATCCTGTCCTTCCCGACCATCCTGTCCTTCCCGACCATCCTGTCCATCCCGACCATCCTGTCCTTCCCGACCATCCTGTCCATCCCGACCATCCTGTCCTTCCCGACCATCCTGTCCTTCCCGACCATCCTGGCCTTCCCGACCATCCTGTCCTTCCCGACCATCCTGTCCTTCCCGACCATCCTGTCCTTCCCGACCATCCTGGCCTTCCCGACCATCCTGTCCTTCCCGACCATCCTGTCCTTCCCGACCATCCTGTCCTTCCCGACCATCCTGTCCTTCCCGACCATCCTGTCCATCCCGACCATCCTGTCCTTCCCGACCATCCTGTCCTTCCCGACCATCCTGTCCTTCCCGACCATCCTGGCCTTCCCGACCATCCTGGCCTTCCCGACCATCCTGTTCTCCCCGACCATCCTGTCCTTCCCGACCATCCTGTCCTTCCCGACCATCCTGTCCTTCCCGACCATCCTGTCCATCCCGACCATCCTGTCCTTCCCGACCATCCTGTCCTTCCCGACCATCCTGTCCATCCCGACCATCCTGTCCATCCCGACCATCCTGGCCTTCCCGACCATCCTGTCCTTCCCGACCATCCTGTCCTTCCCGACCATCCTGTCCTTCCCGACCATCCTGTCCTTCCCGACCATCCTGTCCATCCCGACCATCCTGTCCTTCCCGACCATCCTGGCCTTCCCGACCATCCTGTCCATCCCGACCATCCTGTCCATCCCGACCATCCTGGCCGTCCCGACCATCCTGTTCTCCCCGACCATCCTGTCCTTCCCGACCATCCTGGCCTTCCCGACCATCCTGTCCTTCCCGACCATCCTGGCCTTCCCGACCATCCTGTCCATCCCGACCATCCTGTCCTTCCCGACCATCCTGTCCTTCCCGACCATCCTGTCCATCCCGACCATCCTGTTCTTCCCGACCATCCTGTCCATCCCGACCATCCTGTCCTTCCCGACCATCCTGGCCTTCCCGACCATCCTGTCCTTCCCGACCATCCTGTCCTTCCCGACCATCCTGGCCTTCCCGACCATCCTGTCCATCCCGACCATCCTGTCCATCCCGACCATCCTGGCCGTCCCGACCATCCTGTTCTCCCCGACCATCCTGTCCTTCCCGACCATCCTGGCCTTCCCGACCATCCTGTCCTTCCCGACCATCCTGTCCTTCCCGACCATCCTGTCCTTCCCGACCATCCTGTCCTTCCCGACCATCCTGTCCATCCCGACCATCCTGTCCTTCCCGACCATCCTGGCCTTCCCGACCATCCTGTCCTTCCCGACCATCCTGTCCTTCCCGACCATCCTGGCCTTCCCGACCATCCTGTTCTCCCCGACCATCCTGTCCTTCCCGACCATCCTGTCCTTCCCGACCATCCTGGCCTTCCCGACCATCCTGTCCTTCCCGACCATCCTGTCCTTCCCGACCATCCTGTCCTTCCCGACCATCCTGTCCTTCCCGATCATCCTGTCCTTCCCGACCATCCTGTCCATCCCGACCATCCTGTCCTTCCCGACCATCCTGTCCTTCCCGACCATCCTGTCCTTCCCGACCATCCTGTCCTTCCCGACCATCCTGTCCATCCCGACCATCCTGTCCTTCCCGACCATCCTGTCCTTCCCGACCATCCTGTCCTTCCCGACCATCCTGTTCTCCCCGACCATCCTGTCCTTCCCGACCATCCTGTCCTTCCCGACCATCCTGTCCATCCCGACCATCCTGTCCTTCCCGACCATCCTGGCCTTCCCGACCATCCTGGCCTTCCCGACCATCCTGGCCTTCCCGACCATCCTGTCCTTCCCGACCATCCTGTCCTTCCCGACCATCCTGTCCATCCCGACCATCCTGTCCTTCCCGACCATCCTGTCCTTCCCGACCATCCTGGCCGTCCCGACCATCCTGTTCTCCCCGACCATCCTGTCCTTCCCGACCATCCTGGCCTTCCCGACCATCCTGTCCTTCCCGACCATCCTGTCCTTCCCGACCATCCTGTCCTTCCCGACCATCCTGTCCTTCCCGACCATCCTGTCCTTCCCGACCATCCTGGCCTTCCCGACCATCCTGTTCTCCCCGACCATCCTGTCCTTCCCGACCATCCTGGCCTTCCCGACCATCCTGTCCATCCCGACCATCCTGGCCGTCCCGACCATCCTGTTCTCCCCGACCATCCTGTCCTTCCCGACCATCCTGGCCTTCCCGACCATCCTGTCCATCCCGACCATCCTGGCCTTCCCGACCATCCTGTTCTCCCCGACCATCCTGTCCTTCCCGACCATCCTGTCCTTCCCGACCATCCTGTCCTTCCCGACCATCCTGGCCTTCCCGACCATCCTGTCCTTCCCGACCATCCTGTCCTTCCCGACCATCCTGTTCTCCCCGACCATCCTGTCCTTCCCGACCATCCTGTCCATCCCGACCATCCTGTCCTTCCCGACCATCCTGTTCTCCCCGACCATCCTGTCCTTCCCGACCATCCTGTCCATCCCGACCATCCTGGCCATCCCGACCATCCTGTCCTTCCCGACCATCCAGGCCATCCCGACCATCCTGTCCTCGTATCCCAGTTCATACACCGATACTTTAATGTGAGCACAGTTGCAAGCGTCTGACCTTCAGCATTGGACAGACAGACAAACAAAGGGTCAGACAGACATTCTCTCCTTCACCACAGCATCATTATTTCCTGTGTCTCATCTCTATGTCTTTTTTCCACAATATTTCTCACTTTTCATCTAATATCGCTCTGCTATCCCGATGTGTCCGACATTTATTTGGTACTAACGTATTCCACCACTCGAAATTATATCCATTCCCTTGTGTTTTTACCATTTTCTCTTTATATGTAGTTCATGTTTACGTATCTTTACTGTGTTTCTTCTTTCTATCTTTACTACTGCTTCCTCTCTCCCTGTGTCTCAGTTTTTACGTCTTTACCCTCTCGACCTCATTGGTCCATCACCTCCTGTGTGTACACTCCCAGTGTCTAATGTCTCTGTGTTTACCATTCATGGTTGTTGCCTAAACGTGCTCATCCCATGTCTCTCTTCTTCGTTCTCAACTGTTCGTCTTCACTACCAGTGATTCTCTGCTCTTTATCCCTGCGTATCTCCCCCTTCATCCTGAACTCTTGTTTGTTACATCTTAGTCTTAGCTTTGTGTCTCACTATTATGGCAACACCACGTATCACTATTCATTCCTCACTCATCTGCACTCATCTAGCTGTAACTATTTCCTTAATCTATGCTATACCCGTCACGTGGTATGTAAATGTCTACAGTTCTTTTTTTAGGTTCATATTTTTGCAGAATCCTCTGCATTTATTATGTGCTCTTGTTGCATGTTTTCAATGATAGTTTTGGAATCTGAATGTATGATGACATGCCGTCGATCATCAGCAAGGACGTGTTCTAAACATTTTTGAATGTCTACCATCTGTGTTTGTAAAGTTGATCGCACGTTTGAGTCTCTACCAATAGGATTTCCTGCCTAAACTGCAACTCCAAATTCTTGATATGAATGTTCAGTATATGAAGCTCTAGGATACGATGTATTCTTCAATATATATTGTTTATCTTTGTTGTGAATCATAGCAGATGGGAATCTGATTCTTCTTTCCTTGAAGAGCCAAAATGTTAAAGCGTGTTGGTAAATATTCACACGGTGCTTGCACAACGATATCTACAAGTGTTTCCTAGTCACCTTTCTCACTCATTATATTTCTGATATCAAATGTATTGATGACATTTGATGTAAAATGTTGTTATTGTTGGTAAAGATTCGCTACCTGAAACAAAAAGGTCCAAGTAGCACGGGCTATGGTGAGCCCGTCGTGTAAAATGTATCAACCAGTTGCTATTGGAGGCACATGTGAACAGTGTTACAGCTCCACTAAGTGTATGGTATGTTATAGTTAACTTTTCTCAGTGAAGGCAGTATTTTGGACACAATGTATTGAGCAAGACCTTTTATCTAAATTGTAACCGCGGTTAGTTTGGTTTCTTCAGCTAAGTATTTAAGGCCATCATGGATTCCTCCACTGTAAGATGCACTGCGTTGTTCACAACAACATCAACCTTGGCGGTCGCTGCATAATCAACAAGCACACTTCATGTATGTACAACATCCTGAACCATCTAAGTCCCACTCCTACTTGCGGCCATGACTTTTTCTCATGAAAGTCCCATGACTTTTTCTTTTCTTTCATTTGCTATCGGAATTGCTCATTTTACACCCCCCATATTGAATTTGCTTGTTAAATATTGAATAATCATTCCACACTGAGATATAACCCATTAACGGTTACAGTTGTGAATGTGTAGGTGGTGAATGTTTGCTGACATAACTGAAACAGTGGATCGTGTTATGTCTAAAATTACGATCACTGCACATGACACGTTACAATTGTTCTGATTACCGGACGTTGTTCTAATATGTGTTGAGATAAAAGTCTAGTGTTTGACATTTTTCTTTTACATTTTTTAATGGTTTTTAAAGGCAACAAATGAAAAGATCCTGTTAAAGAAGAAACGATTGATTTAAATGTTCTTTCTTTGTATGGGGTTGAGAAGCCCATATAGCCTCATGATTCATGGTGTTGAGAAGCGTATATAGCCTCATGATTCATGGTGATGAGAAGCCCATATAGCCTCATGATTCATGGTGATGAGAAGCCCATATAGCCTCATGATTCATGGTGTTGAGATCCCCATATAGCCTCATGATTCATGGTGATGAGAAGCCCATATAGCCTCATGATTCATGGTGTTGAGATCCCCATATAGCCTCATGATTCATGGTGATGAGAAGCCCATATAGCCTCATGATTCATGGTGTTGAGAACCCCATATAGCCTCATGATTCATGGTGATGAGAAGCCCATATAGCCTCATGATTCATGGTGATGAGAAGCCCATATAGCCTCATGATTCATGGTGATGAGAAGCCCATATAGCCTCATGATTCATGGTGATGAGAAGCCCATATAGCCTCATGATTCATGGTGTTGAGATCCCCATATAGCCTCATGATTCATGGTGATGAGAAGCCCATATAGCCTCATGATTCATGGTGTTGAGAACCCCATATAGCCTCATGATTCATGGTGATGAGAAGCCCATATAGCCTCATGATTCATGGTGATGAGAAGCCCATATAGCCTCATGATTCATGGTGATGAGAAGCCCATATAGCCTCATGATTCATGGTGATGAGAAGCCCATATAGCCTCATGATTCATGGTGTTGAGAAGCCCATATAGCCTCATGATTCATGGTGTTGAGAAGCCCATATAGCCTCATGATTCATGGTGTTGAGAACCCCATATAGCCTCATGATTCATGGTGATGAGAAGCCCATATAGCCTCATGATTCATGGTGTTGAGAACCCCATATAGCCTCATGATTCATGGTGATGAGAAGCCCATATAGCCTCATGATTCATGGTGATGAGAAGCCCATATAGCCTCATGATTCATGGTGTTGAGAACCCCATATAGCCTCATGATTCATGGTGATGAGAAGCCCATATAGCCTCATGATTCATGGTGTTGAGAAGCCCATATAGCCTCATGATTCATGGTGTTGAGAACCCCATATAGCCTCATGATTCATGGTGATGAGAAGCCCATATAGCCTCATGATTCATGGTGTTGAGAAGCCCATATAGCCTCATGATTCATGGTGTTGAGAACCCCATATAGCCTCATGATTCATGGTGATGAGAAGCCCATATAGCCTCATGATTCATGGTGTTGAGAAGCGCATATAGCCTCATGATTCATGGTGTTGAGAACCCCATATAGCCTCATGATTCATGGTGTTGAGAAGCCCATATATCCTCATGATTCATGGTGTTGAGAAGCCCATATAGCCTCATGATTCATGGTGTTGAGAACCCCATATAGCCTCATGATTCATGGTGTTGAGAACCCCATATAGCCTCATGATTCATGGTGTTGAGAACCCCATATATCCTCATGATTCATGGTGTTGAGAACCCCATATAGCCTCATGATTCATGGTGTTGAGAACCCAAAAAAGCCCCATGATTCATGGTGTTGAGAACCCCATATAGCCTCATGATTCACGGTGTTGCGAACCCCATATAGCCTCATGATTCATGGTGTTGAGAACCCTATATGGCCTCATGATTCATGGTGTTGAGAACCCCATATAGCCTCATGATTCATGGTGTTGAGAAGCGTATATAGCCTCATGATTCATGGTGTTGAGAAGCGCATATAGCCTCATGATTCATGGTGTTGAGAAGCCCATATAGCCTCATGATTCATGGTGTTGAGAACCCCATATAGCCTCATGATTCATGGTGTTGAGAAGCCCATATAGCCTCATGATTCATGGTGTTGAGAACCCCATATAGCCTCATGATTCATGGTGTTGAGAACCCTATATGGCCTCATGATTCATGGTGTTGAGAACCCCATATAGCCTCATGATTCATGGTGTTGAGAAGCGCATATAGCCTCATGATTCATGGTGTTGAGAAGCGTATATAGCTCATGATTCATGGTATTGAGAAGCCCATATAGCCTCATGATTCATGGTGTTGAGAACCCCATATAGCCTCATGATTCATGGTGATGAGAAGCCCATATAGCCTCATGATTCATGGTGTTGAGAACCCCATATAGCCTCATGATTCATGGTGATGAGAAGCCCATATAGCCTCATGATTCATGGTGATGAGAAGCCCATATAGCCTCATGATTCATGGTGTTGAGAACCCCATATAGCCTCATGATTCATGGTGATGAGAACCCTATATGGCCTCATGATTCATGGTGTTGAGAACCCCATATAGCCTCATGATTCATGGTGTTGAGAAGCGTATATAGCCTCATGATTCATGGTGTTGAGAAGCGCATATAGCCTCATGATTCATGGTGTTGAGAAGCGTATATAGCTCATGATTCATGGTATTGAGAAGCCCATATAGCCTCATGATTCATGGTGTTGAGAACCCCATATAGCCTCATGATTCATGGTGTTGAGAAGCCCATATAGCCTCATGATTCATGGTGTTGAGAACCCCATATAGCCTCATGATTCATGGTGTTGAGAACCCTATATGGCCTCATGATTCATGGTGTTGAGAACCCCATATAGCCTCATGATTCATGGTGTTGAGAAGCGTATATAGCCTCATGATTCATGGTGTTGAGAAGCGCATATAGCCTCATGATTCATGGTGTTGAGAAGCGTATATAGCTCATGATTCATGGTATTGAGAAGCCCATATAGCCTCATGATTCATGGTGTTGAGAAGCCCATATAGCCTCATGATTCATGGTGTTGAGAAGCCCATATAGCCTCATGATTCATGGTGTTGAGAACCCCATATAGCCTCATGATTCATGGTGTTGAGAACCCCATATAGCCTCATGATTCATGGTGTTGAGAACCCCATATAGCCTCATGATTCATGGTGTTGAGAACCCCATATAGCCTCATGATTCATGGTGTTGAGAACCCAAAAAAGCCCCATGATTCATGGTGTTGAGAACCCCATATAGCCTCATGATTCACGGTGTTGCGAACCCCATATAGCCTCATGATTCATGGTGTTGAGAACCCTATATGGCCTCATGATTCATGGTGTTGAGAACCCCATATAGCCCCATGATTCATGGTGTTGAGAACCCCATATGGCCTCATGATTCATGATGATGAGAACCCCATATAGCCCCATGATTCATGGTGTTGAGAACCCCATATGGCCTCATGATTCATGGTGTTGAGAACCCCATATAGCCTCATGATTCATGGTGTTGAGAACCCAAAAAAGCCCCATGATTCATGGTGTTGAGAACCCCATATAGCCTCATGATTCACGGTGTTGAGAACCCCATATAGCCTCATGATTCATGGTGTTGAGAACCCCATATAGCCTCATGATTCATGGTGTTGAGAACCCTATATGGCCTCATGATTCATGGTGTTGAGAACCCCATATAGCCCCATGATTCATGGTGTTGAGAACCCCATGTAGCCTCATGATTCATGGTGTTGAGAACCCCATATAGCCTCATGATTCATGGTGTTGAGATCCCCATATAGTCTCATGATTCATGGTGTTGACAACCCCATATGGTCTCATGATTCATCGTGTTGACAACCCCATATGACCTCAAGATTCATGGTGTTGAGAACCCCATATAGTCTCATGATTCATGGTGTTGAGAACCCCATATAGTCTCATGATGCACTCTACACTAAGGAAACAAACATAGGAATGTGCCTCAATGCCAACAGTGACTGCCCAGACAGGTACAAGAGGAGTGTTGTTAACGCTTATGTCGACCGTGCTCTCAGCCACAGCTCAGGATGGAAGGAAGTCGATGAAGAACTCTGTAGGGTAAGGCAGGTCCTAGTCAACAACGGCTACTCCAATGGTTTCATTGAAGACATCATAAGAAAGAAGGTGAAACGCCATGCAACCTCTGAAGAGAGACAACTAACACAACACCTGTACCCCCCTATTAGACTATTTTACAGGAACTTCTTTTCCACAGCTCATAAAACGGAGGAAAGGGTCCTGAAAGATATTGTTAATAGAAACGTTATCCCTACAGACAAAAATCAGAAGATACAATTGACGATTTACTATAAAACCAAGGAAACTGCCAACCTACTCATGAGAAACTCTCCAGACACAAAGCAGAACGCTTTAAAAGAGACAAATGTCGTCTATGCCTTCAAATGCCCACTAGGGGACTGTAAGCCTCAAAGAATTCAGTATATAGGCAAGACAACAATATCTCTTTCCTGGCGATTAACGATGCATAAGCAACAGGGCTCCATTAAGGAACATATAATCTCTTCCCACAACCAGACCATCACCAGAGTAGTCTTCGCAAAAAACACGGAAATCATCGATAGATACAGCGATAGCAGGCCAACCTGTCCTCTTAAAAAGAACGTCAAAATTTGCCGTTTGACTCTACGGCTGTTTTTGGACGTTATTTTGTGTAAAACTTCGTCTATTATCGCTTCCATGGACTATCTCTTGTTATACAATGAAATGCCACACTCTTATTATTCTATAACTCACTGACTATGCTCTGATATTTGTTCTTCAAATAAAAATATATATATTTTTGCCTTAATTAGGCCATAATCCAGAAAATTCCAGCCTATCGATCTTTATATTTAGGAAAACATCTAATCAATTTGGAATTTAATTTTTCGTTCGCCGACAGTTGCCTGTTACTATTTAACCCTCCATGCTTTAATGTCGCTGGTCACTGTGACTTTCACAGGATTTATATAGGTTTTGTAGTAGCATTTAGTCAGACTACAGTAATTTAACTAATGGGAAACCTCTATAGTTGTCGTAAATTAATAATAATCATTTATCAAATAATAAATTAGCAAACATATGCAACATTTTATGTTACGACTTTTCGGGTAGGCCGTTCTGTTTGTTTACAACCCCCAATGGTTCAAAATACACAATACTTTTAACATATAAGTGACTATGTATGCTCTAATATATGGTCCTCAATGAAAATTATCGTTTTCTTTGTCAATTTGTCCATAATGAATAAGATTCCTTACTGTTGATCTTTATATTAAGAAACACATCTAAACAAATTGGTATTGTGTTTTCGTTCAGATAAAGTTTCCAGATACTATTTCCTAGTTATCATTTAATGTAGGTGGTTATTTTAATCTGCGGCTACCAGGGGCTTTCTCCCATTATACAATATAAATGTACTCACTAACTATTCTCTGGTATCTGTTCTTCAAGTAAAATTACCTATTTTTTTTTTTTTTTTGCTTAATTAGTCCATAATTCATAAAATTCCTTCAGGTCGATCTTTATATTTAGGAAAACATCTAATCAATTTGGAATTTAATATTTCGTTCACCTACAGTTACCAGCTACTATTTCATTGTTATATTTTATGTCGCTGGTCATTACGATTTTCCAAGAATTTAAACAGCAAGTAGCATCTTGTTAGAGTACAGGAATTTACCTATGGAGAACCTCGATAGCTGCCGAAAATTATTACTGATTATATATGTAATTTAAAATAGTGAATTATATACCATTTCTTATGTTACGTCTTTGGCGGGTAGGCGGTTCTGCGGGTTTACAACCGAATTGTTTAAAAATCACACTATTTTAAATGTATGAGTCACTAGTATGCTCTGATATATGTTCTGCAATGAAAATAAAGATTGTTTTGTTGTTAATTACTCCATAAATGTGTAATGTGTTAATTCAGTCTAAAATCTTTTTGCAACGTTTATATGCGATATACGTAGCTGGCAACTACCTAATATTTAAAAATAATAGTTACAACATTCTATTAATATATAATGTTGAAATAAAATATCACACAAAGTCTGTATACCTGTTTTTAGATGTCTTTTAAATTTTCTTTTAAAATAGTATTAACGATTTTTGTGAATCTTGAGTAAAAATTATGTTAATTATTATTAATCTAATTGTTATTATTTTAAGTAAAAGAATTGCAAGTATTCGAATAACCACGGGGTCTCTGTTTGTGTATGAATGCACGGATTTGTTTTTGTTATAAGATGGACGCCTTAGAAAGCATGGTGCAGGTGGCTCGCATCCGATCCCACGATCTTCACCCCTAAATCAACACAACAACAGGCCACCTGTGTTATCCAGGTATTTAGTATTTACGATTATAATAAGTAATATTTCTTGTATAATAATATTGCAGCAGGTGGTGTAGTGGTAGGACACTCGACTGGCGTTCCGCGGGCGCTATGTCATGGGTTCGTATCCTGGCCGGGGAAGATTTGCTGGGCGCAAATCCTTAACTGTAGCCCCTGTTTAACGCAAGAGTAAAATGTGTACTTGGATGAAAAAACGATTCTTCGCAGCGGGGATCGTATTCCAGGGACCTGCCCGAAACGCTACGCGTACTAGTGGCTGTACAAGAATGTAACAACTCTTGTATATATCTCAGGTTAGGGGCTAGGCATTTACACTCTTAGGTCAGCAAACTAGCTAGAAGGTTAGACCATTAGACTCCACTGGTCAATCGGGGCCCTGCATGGCCCAGCTTATCCTAACCTAGCCCAGCTTAAACCATCTTAGCATAGTTAGTTCTAACTGTGCATAGTGCTTGCACAGCCTTGCTTATCCTAGTTTACCTCTTCCTAGCCTACCGTAGCCAAGCCTATCCCAGTATACCCTTACCTAGTCTTGCCTAGCTTTTAAACATGACCAGTCCTTCCTACCCTAGCCAAGCCTTGACCAGCTTTGCGAAGCCAATCCCTGCCTAGATTTAGCATAGCCTAGTTTTTTTTATATATATATAGAGGGTACCACCTCTGGTTGAGTTTGTAGGAACCCTCCGCTTATAGGGTTGAGGGTTCCATATATATTTATATATATATTATATAATATAAATAATGTGTGTGTAAACATGCCATGTGTGTGTAAATCACAAAAATTAACACTTGATTTTATATATATATATATATATATATATATATATATATATATATATATATATATATATATATATATATATATATATATATATATATATATATATATATATATATATATATATATATATATATATATGTCGTACCTAGTAGCCAGAACGCACTTCTATGACTACCATGCAAGGCCCGATTTGCCTAATAAGCCAAGTTTTCATGAATTAATTGTTTTTCGACTACCTAACCTACCTAACCTAACCTTTTCAGCTCCCTAACCTAACCTAACCTATAAAGATAGGTTAGGTTAGGTTAGGTAGGGTTGGTTAGGTTTGGTCATATATCTACGTTAATTTTAACTCCAATAAAAAAATATTGACCTCTTACATAACGAAATGGGTAGCTTTATCATTTCATAAGAAAAAAAATAAAGAAAATATATTAATTCATGAAAACTTGGCTTATTAGGCAAATTGGGCCTTGCATAGTAGGCATAGAAGTGAGTTCTGGCTACTAGGTACGACATATATATATATATATATATATATATATATATATATATATATATATATATATATATATATATATATATATATATACATACATATATATATATATATATATATATATATATATATATATATATATATATATATATATATATATATATATATATATATTTATATATTGGTGTATACTGGCAGCAGGTTTTCTTTCAAACATGTTTCATTGAATATGACCGCATATTCTGTATTTATTATTTTCTGGTTTAGGGCTTCTATCCCTCTAACTATTTTCTTAGCATCAGGGCTTAATTGAAATAAGAGTTCTCCAAAACTCATTTTTGTACTTTTAAGGTGAAGAAAAGAAGTGATTTACTATAGAGTGTATTACACTTATTTGTATAATTTGCACGACGTTTCGAACCTCCATGGTTCATTCTCAAGTGAACAGATCTTACAATACTAGTTGATTTTATACCCGCATTAGGTCAGGTGATAATACAATGAAAGGTGAAAACACGGGGGGATACATAAGGGATAAACATAGGGGCTGCAGAAGGCTTATTGGCCCAAACGAGGCATCTCCTATCTAAACACAAAGATTAATCCAGTGTAATTGGCCTGTTATGTTGGACATTGTCTTCTGTGTTGGCATCGATATGTTCTTGTCTTGTCCTTACTCTCATGGTGGGTAGAGTAAATAGTTCCGTGATTTGGGTGTTCATGGTAGGTCGCTCTATTCTTATGTGAATTGCCTCAAGAATTTGTAATCTTCTTGAATCTTGGGTTTTGTCTATTATGCAAGTATTCTTGTTCAACATTTCTCTTGTTAGAGTAATGTCATGGGCTTATCTCATGTGATTCCTAGGGGCACCAGATTGAAGATGGCATGTCAAACGCCTCGTCAGCTTGGTCGACGTCATACCAATGTACTTACATTGAAGGTTACATCCTTCGTGGGGGCAAGTGTACATGTATACAACGCTTGACTGCTGTAGAGGGTTCTCCGTCGGCTTCGGGCTGTTTTTGATAAGGAGTTCGGAAGTCTTCTTGGTTTTGTAGAATATTATCAGGTTTATGTTTTGGTTAGGAGTAGTGCTTTTTACTCCTTTACGGATTATTTCTTTCATTATTCTTTCCTCTTTTATATGTTCACTGTGCATGGTTGATTTGTAATATAATTTTATTGGGGGTGTTGTGGTTTCTGTTCTAGGTTCTGAATTATACCAACGGTCCAAGTGTCTTCTTATAGCAGCGTTTATTTCCGCGTTGCTATATCCGTTGTTCACCAATACCTGAGTTACTCTTTCAAACTCTCTACTCACGTTGCTCCATTCAGAGCAGTGGGTAAGCGCTCGACGAATATAAGCATTGAGAACACTGGCTTTGTATCTTTGGGGGCACTCACTTCTACCGTTCAGGCATAATCCTATGTTGGTGGGCTTGGTATATACGTTGGTGCTTAAAGAGGTTCCTGTTTTTGTTATTAGTACATCCAAGAATGGCAGACTATATATTTATATATATATATATATATATATATATATATATATATATATATATATATATATATATATATATATATATATATATATATATATATATTTATATATATATAATATAAATAATGTGTGTGTAAACATGCCACGTGTGTGTAAATCACAAAAATTAACACTTGAAGAAAAATGTGACAATGTCAGACCACGAAGGAAGAATTGAAACAGGAATTTCCTTAAGTACTTTCATATATTAATACATCTTCAGAAGGAATAATTTTTTATATAAATTAAATTAAAAAAAATCATTCCTCCATGGTCTGACACTCATATATATATACTGTATATATATATATATACTGTATATATATATATACTGTATATATATATATATATATATATATATATATATATATATATATATATATATATATATATATATATATATATATATATATATATATACAACTTTAGAACACTTTCCCACCAGGAGACTCGAACCCTAGCCAGCACAGAAGCCTTCCAGCAACTGGCATAACAGGTACGCCTTAACCCGCTCCACCACCAGCTCAGACCCTTAAAAGAGATGGTAATTTCGGAGTATTTAAATACACCAAAGATCACCACCTCCCAAGAGCACTAGAGCAAGTGAGGGGTCATTTAGACGTTAATTTCATCAAGTCCCTGTTAATATGGGAAGACACAGTGTCTATGCTTAAGGCACAACTCTCCTAAACACGAGAGTTAAGTATACAACTTTAGAACACTTTCCCACCAGGAGACTCGAACCCTAGCCAGCACAGAAGCCTTCCAGCAACTGGCATAACAGGTACGCCTTAACCCGCTCCACCACCAGCTCAGACCCTTAAAAGAGATGGTAATTTCGGAGTATTTAAATACACCAAAGATCACCACCTCCCAAGAGCACTAGAGCAAGTGAGGGGTCATTTAGACGTTAATTTCATCAAGTCCCTGTTAATATGGGAAGACACAGTGTCCATGCTTAAGGCACAACTCTCCTAAACACGAGAGTTAAGTATACAACTTTAGAACACTTTCCCACCAGGAGACTCGAACCCTAGCCAGCACAGAAGCCTTCCAGCAACTGGCATAACAGGTACGCCTTAACCCGCTCCACCACCAGCTCAGACCCTTAAAAGAGATGGTAATTTCAGAGTATTTAAATACACCAAAGATCACCACCTCCCAAGAGCACCTCACTTGCTCTAGTACATGAACTTGAAACCGGCCATATACTGCAGGTATGTTGACGACATTTTTACACAGGTACCTGATGTCAGACATCTGCAGGAGCTGAAGGAGGCATTTGAGCAGAGTTCCATGCTGCGTTTCACTTACGAGACGGAAAAGGATGGGAAGCTGCCTTTTCTAGATGTAACAGTCATGGAAAAGGGCGGAGGTTTCCACACTGCAGTCTACACTAAGGAAACAAACATAGGAATGTGCCTAAATGCCAACAGCGACTGCCCTGACAGGTACAAGAGGAGTGTTGTTAACGCATACGTCGACCGTGCTCTCAGCCACAGCTCAGAATGGAAGCAAGTCGACGAAGAACTCTGTAGGGTAAGGCAGGTCCTAGTCAATAACGGCTTCTCCAATGGTTTCATCGAAGACATCATAAGAAGGAAAGTGAAAAGCCATGCAACCTCTGAAGAGACAACTAACACAACACCTATACCCCCCTATTAGACTATTTTACAGGAACTTCTTTTCCACAGCTCATAAAACGGAGGAAAGGGTCCTGAAAGATATTGTTAATAGAAACGTTATCCCTACAGACAAAAAATCAGAGGATACAACTGACGATTTACTATAAAACCAGAAAAACGGCCAGCCTACTCATGAGAAACTCTCCAGACACAAAACAGAACGCTTTAAAAGAGACTAACGTCGTCTATGCCTTCAAATGCCCACTTGGGGACTGTAAGCTCCAAAAAACCCAGTATATAGGCAAGACAACAACATCTCTTTCTAGGCGTTTAACGATGCATAAGCAACAGGGCTCCATTAAGGAACATATAATCTCTTCCCATAACCAAACCATCGCCAGTGAAATCCTAGTAAACAACACAGAAATCATCGATAGATACAGCGATAGCAGGCGGCTTGACGTTTGCGAGGCACTACACATCAAGAAGTCAACACCAGCAATCAACAGCCAATTATTGCACAACTATATTCTACCCACCTCAAGACTCCGCTCCAATATAGAAGCATCAAGAAATATGGACCAATAGGCTTTCTACAAACACTTCTATTCAATACCCAGTGTTTCTGTTCTGTCTTGTGTTGATACTTTTAATACCCTATTAATATCCCCTCTTGTTCTGTCTTGTGTTAATGCCACATCACCCCTCCCACCTCACTCAAATGTAGATATAAAATCAGAGATACGTAAGTTCTAATCAGTTGTGTATTTGTGAAGTCTTTGAAAATGTAATAAGTTTTACGAAACGCGCCCGTGTCGCGTCAGACTAGAAATAAAAATGAATTTTGGAGAAGTGATTTTTTATTTACCTCCAACAGTGAAGCGTAATGTACGAAAGATTGAGAAAATTCGTGTTAGAATTATTAATCTTACTTTTTCGGTCATATTTAATAATATATATATAGATATATATATATTATATATATCCTGCCTGAAATGCTGTGCGTACTAGTGGCTTTACAAGATAGTTCTTATAAAGATAGCATTTTGTGGTTATTCTCTATATCTGGTTCACCTAACAGTAAATAAGTGCCTGGGAGTTAGACAGGTGCTATGGGCTGCTTCCTAGGGATGTGTGTGTGTGTTTGTATTCATGTTGAATTTTACAAAGTAGGAAGAGAGATGTTTGTAAAAAAAAAAAAATCAAATATTTTTGAAAGTATAAGTAGATTTGATATTTTTCTTTAATTGTTTATGTCTGCTGTCTCGCCTCCTTTATAAAATGGCATCATTCTTGCTTTTTTAAGGATATCAGGAAAAGTAAGGCACTCCAGAGATTTGTTGACTCCTTCCTAGTGTTGCCTAGCCCAGCCCAGACAAGACAGGCTGGGCATCCTAGCCTCACGCAGCTTAGCCCCAACCTACATGTAGCATCCCAGTCCATCCTAAGTGATCATTACCTTACTGGCTGTGTTTTCTCTTCAGCCCTGAATGTAATGTGGTGGAACATAAGCAGATACATATCAGGTCTTAGAGAATCTGTATTTCATACATTTCTTAATAATGTCTCACAAATAATTAAAAAAATTGTATAATAACTTCATATTATTCTTGCAATTTATTTTTGCATTTTTTTTATACAAAATTTACATTTTAAAAGATTACCTCTATTTTTAGAATGATGACTTGAAGACTACAGTGCCATCCACAGCAAATCATGGTCTTAAAATATCTCCTAGCAATGACGAGACCAATTTTCACAGAGATCAAATTTTCGCTAAGCAGTAGTCACATATATTATATATATAATATTATATATATATGAAATTAACTACTTCATTGCTCAAAGCACCTTTAGGCATTCTGAGAGTTGTGCTATTTTATTATTAATTAATTAGGCTATATTTTAATGTTTTGCAATGTTTTCATTACTTTTTTTGTTTTGAAATATAAATTGTTGAGTTTTGAAACATTTTCACATTAACTATACCTGAATATTTATAAACAAAAAAATACCAGAACTATGTCCTTGATAATTGCACTAAGAAGTCTTTGCCAAAATCAGGTGCTCAGTGCAGTAGTTAAAAACTTAAAAGTTGTACCACCTCTGGTGCAAGATTAGGGACCCATAGCCTCAGAGAAGAAAATAAAGAGTACTCAGAGAAGGCCTTGAATAATAGGCAGGCTGTTTGTGTGTGTTTCGACGGTAAGCTTGCTGACACCATATGTAATTACCTAAGTGTAGTTACAGGATTAGAGCTACGCTCGTGGTGTCCCGTCTACCCAGCACTCTTTGTCACATAATGCTTTGAAACTACTGACGGTCTTGGCCGCCACCACCTTCTCATTTAACTTGTTCCAACCGTGTACCACTCTGTATGCGAAAGGAAATTTTTGTATATTTCTTTGGCATCTTTGTTTAGTTAGTTTAAATCTATGACCTTTTGTTCTTGAAGTTCCAGGTCTCGGGAAATCTTCCCTATCGATTTTATAAATTCCTGTTACTATTTTGTACATAGTGATTTTATCACCTTTTTTTGTTGTCTTCTAGTTTTTGCATATTTAATGCCTCTGACCTCTCCACATAGCTCTTGCCCTTTAGTTCTGGGAGCCACTTAGTAGCATGTCTTTGCACCTTTTCCAGTTTGTTGATGTGCTTCTTAAGATATGGGCACCACACAACCGCTGCATATTCTAGCCTTGGCCGAACAAAACTCGTGAACAATTTCTTTAGTATTTCGCCATCCATGTATTTAAACGAAATTCTGAAGTTAGAAAGCGTGGCATAGGCTCCTCACACAACGTTCTTTATGTGGGCCTCAAGTGATAGTTTTCTATCTACAATCAACCCTAGACCTCTTTCTTTATCAGAATTATATAAAGATTTCTCACATAATCTATAGGTTGCGTGGGATCTATGTTCTATTCCACATTCCATAACATGGCATTTATTCACATTAAATTTCATTTGTCAAGTGGTGCTCCATATACTTATTTTGTCCAGGTCTTCTTGAAGGGCATGACAATCATCTGAATTTCTTATCCATCCCATTATCTTAGCATCATCAGCAAACATGTTTATATAATTCTGTATTCCAACTGGTAGATCATTTATGTAGACAATGAACATTTCTGGTGCATGTACTGTGGTACTCCACTTGTGACACTTCTCCAGTCCGATTGCCTCTGATTACTGCCCTCATTTTTCTATCAGTCAGAAAATTTTTCATCCATGTTAGAAGCGCACCTGTCACCCATCCAAAATTTTCTAGTTTCCAGAACAACCTCTTATGTGGAACTCTGTCGAAAGCCTTTTTTATGTCTAGATAGATGGAGTCAACCCAACTACCTTTTTCCTTTAAAATCTCTGTGGCTCAATCATAGAAACAGTAAATTCGATACACAGGATCTTCCAGATCAAAAACAGTACTGTCTGTGTAATATTATATAATTTCTCTCCAGGTGTTCTACCCATTTAGTTTTTATTATTTTTTTCAATCTTTTCACTGTTACACTTGTCAATGATTCAGGTTTATAATTGAGGGGGGGTGGAGTCTTCCCTGTTGCCACTTTTGTAGATTGGAACTATGTTAGCCTTTTTCCACATGTTTGCTATGACTCCTGTACACAGGGATGCCTGAAAGATCAGGTGAAGTGAAAGGCTGAGCTCAGATGCACATTCTCTCAGAACCCATGGTGAATCTCCATCTGAACCAACTGCTTTGTTCTTACTTAGCTCCTTTAGCATATTTTCCACTTCATATCTAGACAGCTCTATACGCTCTATGATGTTCTCAGAAATTCTTATTGTGTCTGGTTCTCTTAAGATTTCATTTTTGTATAAACACACTTTGGAACTTTTCGTTTAATGTTTCACACATTGCATTATCATCTTCTGTGAATCTGTTTCCTATTTTCAACCTCTGGATATTATCCTTTACCTGCAATTTGTTTGTTATGAATTTGTAGAATAGGCCCAGTTCTGTTTTACAATTATCTATTATCCCTTTTTAAAAATTTCTTTCTGCCTCTCCCCTTACTGCTGTATAGTTGTTTCTCGCATCTTTGTATCGCTGGTATGATTGGGGGTTTGGCTTCTTTCTATATTGATACCTGCTTGATGGGGTTCTGCTCTTCTACTCCCCAAGCCCGGCCCGAGGCCAGGCTCGACTTGTGAGAGTTTGGTCCACCAGGCTGTTGCTTGGAGCGGCCCGCAGGGCCACATACTCACCACAGCCCGGCTGATCCGGAACTTCTCTTAGAAAACAGTCCAGTTTTCTCTTGAAGATGTCCACGATTGTTCCGGCAAAATTTCTTATAGTCGCTGGGAGGACGTTGAACAACCGCGGACCTCTGATGTTTATACTGTGCTCTCTGATTGTGCCTATGGCACCTCTGCTCTTCACTGGTTCAATCTTGCATTTTTTTCCATATCGTTCACTCCAGTACGTTGTTATTTTACTGTGTAGATTTGGGACCTGGCCGTCCAGTATCTTCCATGTGTATATTATTTGGTATCTCTCTCGTCTCCGTTCTAGAGAGTACATTTGGAGAGCTTTGAGACGATCCCAATAATTTAGGTGTTTTATCTCGTCTATGCGTGCCGTATATGTTCTCTGTATTCCCTCTATTTCAGCAATCTCTCCTGCTCTGAAGGGGAAAGTGAATACTGAGCAGTATTCGAGACGGGACAACATAAGTGACTTGAAGAGTACAACCATTGTGATGGGATCCCTGGATTTGAAAGTTCTCATAATCCATCCGATCATTTTTCTGGCTGACGCAATATTTGCTTGGTTATGCTCCCCTTAACGTTAGATCGTCGGACATCATTATTCCCAAATCCTTGACATGCTGTTTTTCTTCTATGGGAAGATTCGATTGTGTTTTGTACCCTGTATTATGTTTCAGATCCTCATTTTTGCCGTACCTGAAATTTATCACTGTTAAACATCATGTTATTTTCTGCTGCCCAATCGAAAACTTTGTTGACATCTGCTTGTAGTTTTTCAATGTCTTTCATTCCATTTTTGTATCTTTTGGTCTGTGGCCCTCTCTCAATTTCTGTTGAACCAATCCTGTTTTACTGGTCCTGCATCTCTGTTTTGGTAAGAATGTTTGTGTGCCTTCATTGTATATTTTTCAAAATTTGGCATACATTTAATTTACTTCCCTGTCTAGCAACAAGTCTGCCTAATTACTTATTAACAAAATTTTGAAATTCCCCATAGTGACCTCTCTCTCTTGAAATCAAGTTTATCAACTGTTTCAATGTCCCCATTTTCTGTGTGTGTGTGTTTGGAGGCTAAGTTTGCTGACACCGTGTGTGTAATCACCTATTTTTACTCACCTGTTTAAATAATAATAGGGGTGTGTACCACCTCTGGTGCAATTGTAAGGACCCACAGCCTTGAAGAAAATAAAGAGTATTCAGAGAAGACCTTGTGGATTCTCACTGAACACTAATCTTTTCTTCTCCTACCACCCCTCTTATTTTGTTTTATGCTGTATTCTATTATATATCATATAAATACATAGCCAAATGGCAATATTTATTATATCTATACAAAAAGAAGACATCCACTTTATTTTTTTCTCTCCTTTGTTTCTATGTGGATTTTGTTGTGACTTCTACATATTGGAGAATACATATCCGGCACTAAGCATGTGAAGTTTGAACGAAATTGGTCAACATGTAAATTAGCCACAGGTGGCCGAAGTTGTGACTTTTATTTTTTGGGCAGATTTATTTGCAGAGGTCAAACACTACTCTGTCTATTTAGCTTGTATTCATTAATGAGGACGAGATGAGGGCCTTATCACTAATAAATAGGAAATAAGGTATTGCAACATACATGTTTTGTTATAATACACATAAGAATGAAGGTAACTGCAGAAGGCCTATTGGCCTATACGAGGCAGCTCCTATTTATATCCACCCAATCTCATTCATGTATATGTCTAACCTACTGTTAGACTGTTAAGGGGCACAGTGTCTGTTTTTTCAGTTTTCTCTAACTTATCCCGAGATATTTTTTTGTTTTTTTCGTGACTTCATTTCAATACATATTGACCTACAACTTTCACATATTCGAGTACGAATGCCAAACAATCCTAATTATAACCTACAAGATATGTTATAAATTAGAAGTACTATATTTATTGTTGAGAGCTTTAGATGCATTTTTCTCTGTGAAAAACAATTTATACTTTTGAAACGAAATAAAAATTTCATTTTCTGACCGATTCTCACCATTTTTACATATTATGTGCAAAGTTCTTAGTGCTAAGGTTCCTAATGAATCGATTTGTCATAAAGAACATAAGAACAAAGGTAACTGCAGAAGGCCTATTGGCCCATACGAGGCAGCTCCTATAAGAACATAACATAAGAACAAAGGCAACTGCAGAAGGCCTATTGGCCCATACGAGGCAGCTCCTATTTAACCACCCAAACCCACTCATATACATGTCCAACCCATGTTTGAAACAATCGAGGTAATATCATTACCAGATGATATTATGGCTGGTAATGGGAACAATCCCATTATTTGCATTAGCGTGGGAGGAAATGATGTTGGTCGAGTCAGGAGTGAGGAACTGATTCAGAGGTATAAAACAGCCATAGAGTTAGTTAGGAGCAAGGGAGGAATCCCGATCATATGTGGCATTCTTCCAAGAAAGGGAGTGGGAAATGAATGGATATCGAGGGCACTTGGTGTCAATTGCCGGCTGGAAAGATATTGCAAATCAAATGCAATATCTTTCATAGACAACTGGGAACACTTCTATGGAAGAAATGAAATGTATGCTCGTGATGGGGTGCATCTATCGAGAGCTGGGGTTGTTGCTGTTGCGAACTCGCTAGAAGAAGTGGTTAGAGGTGTTTGTTTGGGTTTAAACTGTTAGTAGATAGAGGTATGGGAATTGATTTGGAGGAAGGAGGTAATAAAAGTATGTGTTTGTGGGAGAAAGGAATTGGCAAAACGATCAGGGAAAGAGAAGGTCCGCAAAATAACAATTCACTTAGGGTATATTACACTAATAGTAGAAGTCTAAGAAATAAAATTAACGAATTAAATGCTCTTGTCTGCACAGAAAAAATAGATATTATTGCACTTACCGAAACGTGGATGAATGTAGAAAATAGAGAACTATTAGCTGAATATCAAATATATGGATTTAAACTATTTCACACAGATAGATATATTAGACGAGGAGGTGGAGTAGCCATATATGTTAGGGACAATTTGAAATGTAGTCTCAAAGAGGGAATCAAAACAGAGCCACACACAGAAACTATTTGGATTGAATTAAACGAAAAAGCTAATAATATTATAATAGGAGTAATATATAGGCCACCAAATTTAGACAGAATGGAAGCAAAGCATCTATGGGATGAAATATCTAGAGCATCTAGATCTAACAGTATTTATGTCATGGGTGACTTTAATTTTAGCGGAATAAACTGGTTGAACAAAACAGGGAATAGTGAAGCAGAAGATTTTCTAGAATTAATTGACGATTGCTTTCTTACGCAACACATTAAGGAACCAACACGGGAAAATAATATTTTAGATTTAGTGTTAACTAACAGGGAAACGCAAATTAATGACATCGAAATAGGGAGTGAGCTAGGGAGCAGTGATCACAAAGAAATCAGATTTAGCATAGAATGGAATAGACCAGTAGGAGAAAATTCTGTTAAAGTGCCAGATTTTCGAAAAGCTGATTTTAATAGCCTAAGAAATTTTTTGGGTCAAATTGATTGGAAAGGCTTGGGTATGGGGTGTGGGCCGGTCTTGGAGCGAGACATGAACCCAGCGATAGGTGACTTAAATGGGGATTTCGATGTGGATTCAATATATAACTTATTTAAGAATATTCTAAACAAAGCACAGGAACGTAGTATACCATACAAATTGAATAGATCGTATACTAATGACCCAAAGTGGATAACAAAGAATTTGAAGAACCTTATAGGTAAAAAGAGAGCTTGGTACAAAAGGATTAAAAATGGGGAGGTCACTTTAGAACAGGAATTCGTACAACTGGTTAGAAATGTTAAAAAAGAGATAAGGAAAGCAAAAAGAAACTATGAAGTTCGCATAGCAGGGCAAGCAAAGACAAATCCTAAAGGGTTTTTTCAGTTATATCGTACTAAGACTAGGGAAAGGATAGGTCCATTAAAAACTGAGACAGGTCAAATAACAGATAGTGATGAAGAGATGAGTAGTATTTTTAATAAATATTTTGTATCTGTATTTACTTAAGAGGAACTTAACAATATGCCTTCAGCCGAACAAGTCTATGTGGGTGGGGACGAGGACAGGTTGACGAGTTTAGCAGTTACCAGGGAGGATGTTCTTAAACAAATAGTAAAACTCAAACCAAACAAATCCCCAGGGCCGGATGAAGTGTTTGCTAGGGTGCTTAAAGAATGCAAAGAGGAGCTTTGTGACCCACTGTCAACCATATTTAATAAATCAATAGAGTCAGGCAGAGTGCCAGAGTTTTGGAAAGTTGCTAATGTGATACCAGTTTTTAAGAAAGGAGATAGATCACTTGCGTCTAACTATCGACCAATTAGCCTAACGTCTATTGTGGGAAAGTTACTCGAATCTATAATAGCAAATAAAATTCGTCTTCATCTTGAAAAACATAAATTAATAATTGAGTCGCAACATGGTTTTATAAATGGCCGTTCATAAGAACATAAGAACATAAGAACATAAGAACAAAGGTAACTGCAGAAGGCCTATTGGCCCATACGAGGCAGCTCCTATTCTATAACCACCCAATCCCACTCATATACTTGTCCAACCCGTGCTTGAAACAATCGAGGGACCCCACCTCCACAATGTTACGCGGCAATTGGTTCCACAAATCAACAACCCTGTTACTGAACCAGTATTTACCCAAGTCTTTCCTAAATCTAAACTTATCCAATTTATACCCATTGTTTCGTGTTCTGTCCTGTGTTGATACTTTTAATACCCTATTAATATCCCCCCGGTTATGTCCATTCATCCACTTGTAAACCTCTATCATGTCACCCCTAACTCTTCGCCTTTCCAGTGAATGCAACTTAAGCTTTGTTAATCTTTCTTCATATGAAAGATTTCTAATTTGGGGAATTAACTTAGTCATCCTACGCTGGACACGTTCAAGTGAATTTATATCCATTCTATAATATGGCGACCAAAACTGAACTGCATAATCTAAATGGGGCCTAACTAGAGCAAGATATAGCTTGAGAACCACACCAGGTGTCTTGTTACTAACGCTGCGATAAATCCAAGTGTCCGATTTGCCTTATTACGAACATTTATGCATTGATCCTTTTGTTTTAAATTCTTACTAATCATAACTCCCAGATCCCTTTCGCAATCCGACTTCGCAATCACAACACCATCTAGCTCGTATCTTGTAACTCTATCATCATTACCTAACCTCAGAACTTTACATTTATCAGCATTAAACTGCATCTGCCAATCCTTTGACCATTTCAAAACCCTATCTAGATCAACTTGAAGTGATAGTGAGTCCTCCTCCGAATTAATTTCCCTACCGATTTTCGTATCATCGGCAAATTTGCAAATGTTGCTACTCAAACCTGAATCTAAATCATTTATATATATTATAAACAACAGAGGTCCCAGGACAGAGCCTTGAGGCACTCCACTTACAACATTTTCCCACTCTGACTTGATTCCATTTATACTAACTCTCTGTTTCCTTTGGTATAGCCATGCCCTAATCCAGCTTAATATAGCACCCCCAATACCATGAGACTCTATTTTTTTAATCAGTCTTTCATGTGGCACTGTATCAAAAGCTTTGCTAAAGTCAAGGTATACAACATCGCAATCCTTACCACTATCAACTGCCTCAACAATGCTAGAATAAAAAGATAACAAATTTGTTAAACATGAACGGCCATTTATAAAACCATGTTGCGACTCAATTATTAATTTATGTTTTTCAAGATGAAGACGAATTTTATTTGCTATTATAGATTCGAGTAACTTTCCCACAATAGACGTTAGGCTAATTGGTCGATAGTTAGACGCAAGTGATCTATCTCCTTTCTTAAAAACTGGTATCACATTAGCAACTTTCCAAAACTCTGGCACTATGCCTGACTCTATTGATTTATTAAATATGGTTGACAGTGGGTCACAAAGCTCCTCTTTGCATTCTTTAAGCACCCTGGCAAACACTTCATCCGGCCCTGGGGATTTGTTTGGTTTGAGTTTTACTATTTGTTTAAGAACATCCTCCCTGGTAACTGTTAAACTCGTCAACCTGTCCTCGTCCCCACCCACATAGACTTGGTCGGCTGAAGGCATATTGTTAAGTTCCTCTTTAGTAAATACAGATACAAAATATTTATTAAAAATACTACTCATCTCTTCATCACTATCTGTTATTTGACCTGTCTCGGTTTTTAATGGACCTATCCTTTCCCTAGTCTTAGTACGATATAACTGAAAAAACCCTTTAGGATTTGTCTTTGCTTGCCCTGCTATGCGAACTTCATAGTTTCTTTTTGCTTTCCTTATCTCTTTTTTAACATTTCTAACCAGTTGTACGAATTCCTGTTCTAAAGTGACCTCCCCATTTTTAATCCTTTTGTACCAAGCTCTCTTTTTACCTATAAGGTTCTTCAAATTCTTTGTTATCCACTTTGGGTCATTAGTATTCGATCTATTCAATTTGTATGGTATACTACGTTCCTGTGCTTTGTTTAGAATATTCTTAAATAAGTTATATAGTGAATCCACATCGAAATCCCCATTTAAGTCACCTATCGCTGGGTTCATGTCTCGCTCCAAGACCGGCCCACACCCCATACCCAAGACTTTCCAATCAATTTGACCCAAAAAATTTCTTAGGCTATTAAAATCAGCTTTTCGAAAATCTGGCACTTTAACAGAATTTTCTCCTACTGGTCTATTCCATTCTATGCTAAATCTGATTTCTTTGTGATCACTGCTCCCTAGCTCACTCCCTATTTCGATGTCATTAATTTGCGTTTCCCTAATATAGGTTCATGTTTAACAAATTTGTTATCTTTTTATTCTAGCATTGTTGAGGCAGTTGATAGTGGTAAGGATTGCGATGTTGTATACCTTGACTTTAGCAAAGCTTTTGATACAGTGCCACATGAAAGACTGATTAAAAAAATAGAGTCTCATGGTATTGGGGGTGCTATATTAAGCTGGATTAGGGCATGGCTATACCAAAGGAAACAGAGAGTTAGTATAAATGGAATCAAGTCAGAGTGGGAAAATGTTGTAAGTGGAGTGCCTCAAGGCTCTGTCCTGGGACCTCTGTTGTTTATAATATATATAAATGATTTAGATTCAGGATTGAGTAGCAACATTTGCAAATTTGCCGATGATACGAAAATCGGTAGGGAAATTAATTCGGAGGAGGACTCACTATCACTTCAAGTTGATCTAGATAGGGTTTTGAAATGGTCAAAGGATTGGCAGATGCAGTTTAATGCTGATATAAATGTAAAGTTCTGAGGTTAGGTAATGATGATAGAGTTACAAGATACGAGCTAGATGGTGTTGTGATTGCGAAGTCGGATTGCGAAAGGGATCTGGGAGTTATGATTAGTAAGAATTTAAAACAAAAGGATAAGAACATAAGAACATAAGAACAAAGGTAACTGCAGAAGGCCTATTGGCCCATACGAGGCAGCTCCTATTCTATAACCACCCAATCCCACTCATATACTTGTCCAACCCGCGCTTGAAACAATCGAGGGACCCCACCTCCACCACGTTACGCGGCAATTGGTTCCACAAATCTACAACCCTGTTACTGAACCAGTATTTACCCAAGTCTTTCCTAAATCTAAACTTATCCAATTTATACCCATTGTTTCGTGTTCTGTCCTGTGTTGATACTTTTAATACCCTATTAATATCCCCCTTGTTATGTCCATTCACCCACTTGTAAACCTCTATCATGTCGCCCCTAACTCTTCGCCTTTCCAGTGAATGCAACTTAAGCTTTGTTAATCTTTCTTCATATGAAAGATTTCTAATTTGGGGAATTAACTTAGTCATCCTACGCTGGACACGTTCAAGTGAATTTATATCCATTCTATAATATGGCGACCAAAACTGAACTGCATAATCTAAATGGGGCCTAACTAGAGCAAGATATAGCTTGAGAACCACACCAGGTGTCTTGTTACTAACGCTGCGATTAATAAATCCAAGTGTCCGATTTGCCTTATTACGAACATTTATGCATTGATCCTTTTGTTTTAAATTCTTACTAATCATAACTCCCAGATCCCTTTCGCAATCCGACTTCGCAATCTCAACACCATCTAGCTCGTATCTTGTAACTCTATCATCATTACCTAACCTCAGAACTTTACATTTATCAGCATTAAACTGCATCTGCCAATCCTTTGACCATTTCAAAACCCTATCTAGATCAACTTGAAGTGATAGTGAGTCCTCCTCCGAATTAATTTCCCTACCGATTTTCGTATCATCGGCAAATTTGCAAATGTTGCTACTCAAACCTGAATCTAAATCATTTATATATATTATAAACAACAGAGGTCCCAGGACAGAGCCTTGAGGCACTCCACTTACAACATTTTCCCACTCTGACTTGATTCCATTTATACTAACTCTCTGTTTCCTTTGGTATAGCCATGCCCTAATCCAGCTTAATATAGCACCCCCAATACCATGAGACTCCATCTTTTTAATCAGTCTTTCATGTGGCACTGTATCAAAAGCTTTGCTAAAGTCAAGGTACACAACATCGCAATCCTTACCACTATCAACTGCCTCAACAATGCTAGAATAAAAAGATAACAAATTTGTCAAACATGAACGGCCATTTATAAAACCATGTTGCGACTCAATTATTAATTTATGTTTTTCATAAGAACATAAGAACATAAGAACAAAGGCAACTGCAGAAGGCCTATTGGCCCACACGAGGCAGCTCCCATTCTACAACCACCCAATCCCACTCATATACTTGTCCAACCCGTGCTTGAAACAATCGAGGGACCCCACCTCCACAATGTTACGCGGCAATTGGTTCCACAAATCAACAACCCTGTTACTGAACCAGTATTTACCCAAGTCTTTCCTAAATCTAAACTTATCCAATTTATATCCATTGTTTCGTGTTCTGTCCTGTGTTGATACTTTTAATACCCTATTAATATCCCCCCGGTTATGTCCATTCATCCACTTGTAAACCTCTATCATGTCACCCCTAACTCTTCGCCTTTCCAGTGAATGCAACTTAAGCTTTGTTAATCTTTCTTCATATGAAAGATTTCTAATTTGGGGAATTAACTTAGTCATCCTTAGACTCCATTCGTCTTCAAGATGAAGACGAATTTTATTTGCTATTATGGATTCGAGTAACTTTCCCACAATAGACGTTAGGCTAATTGGTCGATAGTTAGACGCAAGTGATCTATCTCCTTTCTTAAAAACTGGTATCACATTAGCAACTTTCCAAAACTCTGGCACTCTGCCTGACTCTATTGATTTATTAAATATGGTTGACAGTGGGTCACAAAGCTCCTCTTTGCATTCTTTAAGCACCCTGGCAAACACTTCATCCGGCCCTGGGGATTTGTTTGGTTTGAGTTTTACTATTTGTTTAAGAACATCCTCCCTGGTAACTGCTAAACTCGTCAACCTGTCCTCGTCCCCACCCACATAGACTTGTTCGGCTGAAGGCATATTGTTAAGTTCCTCTTTAGTAAATACAGATACAAAATATTTATTAAAAATCCTACTCATCTCTTCATCACTATCTGTTATTTGACCTGTCTCAGTTTTTAATGGACCTATCCTTTCCCTAGTCTTAGTACGATATAACTGAAAAAACCCTTTAGGATTTGTCTTTGCTTGCCCTGCTATGCGAACTTCATAGTTTCTTTTTGCTTTCCTTATCTCTTTTTTAACATTTCTAACCAGTTGTACGAATTCCTGTTCTAAAGTGACCTCCCCATTTTTAATCCTTTTGTACCAAGCTCTCTTTTTACCTATAAGGTTCTTCAAATTCTTTGTTATCCACTTTGGGTCATTAGTATTCGATCTATTCAATTTGTATGGTATACTACGTTCCTGTGCTTTGTTTAGAATATT
This sequence comes from Procambarus clarkii, assembly GCF_040958095.1. NCBI lineage: Eukaryota > Metazoa > Arthropoda > Malacostraca > Decapoda > Cambaridae > Procambarus > Procambarus clarkii. Next base: position 2,626,302 of record NW_027189133.1, read on the forward strand.
CTTAAATAAGTTATATATTGAATCCACATCGAAATCCCCATTTAAGTCACCTATCGCTGGGTTCATGTCTCGCTCCAAGACCGGCCCCCACCCCATACCCAAGACTTTCCAATCAATTTGACCCAAAAAATTTCTTAGGCTATTAAAATCAGCTTTTCGAAAATCTGGCACTTTAACAGAATTTTCTCCTACTGGTCTATTCCATTCTATGCTAAATCTGATTTCTTTGTGATCACTGCTCCCTAGCTCACTCCCTATTTCGATGTCATTAATTTGCATTTCCCTGTTAGTTAACACTAAATCTAAAATATTATTTTCCCGTGTTGGTTCCTTAATGTGTTGCGTAAGAAAGCAATCGTCAATTAATTCTAGAAAATCTTCTGCTTCACTATTCCCTGTTTTGTTCAACCAGTTTATTCCGCTAAAATTAAAGTCACCCATGACATAAATACTGTTAGATCTAGATGCTCTAGATATTTCATCCCATAGGTGCTTTGCTTCCATTCTGTCTAAATTTGGTGGCCTATATATTACTCCTATTATAATATTATTTGCTTTTTCGTTTAATTCTATCCAAATAGTTTCTGTGTGTGGCTCTGTTTTGATTCCCTCTTTGAGACTACATTTCAAATTGTCCCTAACATATATGGCTACTCCACCTCCTCGTCTAATATATCTATCTGAGTGAAATAGTTTAAATCCATATATTTGATATTCAGCTAATAGTTCTCTATTTTCTACATTCATCCACGTTTCGGTAAGTGCAATAATATCTATTTTTTCTGTGCAGACAAGAGCATTTAATTCGTTAATTTTATTTCTTAGACTTCTGCTGTTAGTGTAATATACCCTAAGTGAATTGTTATTTTGCGGACCTTCTCTTTCCCTGATCGTTTTGCCAATTCCTTTCTCCCACAAACACATACTTTTATTACCTCCTTCCTCCAAATCAATTCACATACCTCTATCTACTAACAGTTTAAACCCAAACAAACACCTCTAACCACTTCTTCCAACGAGTTCGCAACAGCAACAACCCCAGCTCTCGATAGATGCACCCCATCACGAGCATACATTTCATTTTTTCCATAGAAGTGTTCCCAGTTGTCTATGAAAGATATTGCATTTGATTTGCAATATCTTTCCAGCCGGCAATTGACACCAAGTGCCCTCGATATCCATTCATTTCCCACTCCCTTTCTTGGAAGAATGCCACATATGATCGGGATTCCTCCCTTGCTCCTAACTAATTCTATGGCTGTTATATACCTCTGAATCAGTTCCTCACTCCTAACTCGACCAACATCATTTCCTCCCACGCTAATGCAAATAATGGAATTGTTCCCATTACCAGCCATAATATCATTCATGTTGTTTATAATATCACCAATGCCAGCTCCGGGATAGCAAACCCTTAACCTGTTCCCCCTATCTCTAGCACAAAACTCTCTATCCAAATACCTTATCTGGGAATCTCCTACAACTAATGTTTGCTTAGGTACTTCCTTTACTTTCTGTAAAGGAAGGATCAATGCATAAATGTTCGTAATAAGGCAAATCGGACACTTGGATTTATTAATCGCAGCGTTAGTAACAAGACACCTGGTGTGGTTCTCAAGCTATATCTTGCTCTAGTTAGGCCCCATTTAGATTATGCAGTTCAGTTTTGGTCGCCATATTATAGAATGGATATAAATTCACTTGAACGTGTCCAGCGTAGGATGACTAAGTTAATTCCCCAAATTAGAAATCTTTCATATGAAGAAAGATTAACAAAGCTTAAGTTGCATTCACTGGAAAGGCGAAGAGTTAGGGGTGACATGATAGAGGTTTACAAGTGGATGAATGGACATAACCGGGGGGATATTAATAGGGTATTAAAAGTATCAACACAGGACAGAACACGAAACAATGGATATAAATTGGATAAGTTTAGATTTAGGAAAGACTTGGGTAAATACTGGTTCAGTAACAGGGTTGTTGATTTGTGGAACCAATTGCCGCGTAACATTGTGGAGGTGGGGTCCCTCGATTGTTTCAAGCACGGGTTGGACAAGTATATGAGTGGGATTGGGTGGTTATAGAATAGGAGCTGCCTCGTATGGGCCAATAGGCCTTCTGCAGTTACCTTTGTTCTTATGTTCTTATGAGGGACCCCACCTCCACAATGTTACGCGGCAATTGGTTCCGCGTAATTCCAATTGGTTTGGAATTTCGTATCATCGGCAAATACTATCTATAACCACCCAATCCCACTCATATACTTGTCCAACCCGCGCTTGAAACAGTCGAGGGACCCCACCTCCACCACGTTACGAGGCAATTGGTTCCACAAATCAACAACCCTGTTACTGAACCAGTATTTACCCAAGTCTTTCCTAAATCTAAACTTATCCAATTTATACCCATTTTTCGTGTTCTGTCTTGTGTTGATATTTTTAATACCCTATTAATATCCCCCCTGTTATGTCAGTCAGGTGAATTCACAGTGAGAGGTTGTGTTAACCGGAGCTCCTGAGTGTTGTTATATTATCATAGCAATATGGAAGTTGTAGTTAAGGACCTGGTGACTCTAGTGGGAGCCCTGAGGACAGAGTTGGACTTTCTGCGGGAGGAGGTGCGTCAGCTTAAAGAACAACGAGAAGTAACGAAGGAGGAGACCAGCAGTAAAGGGACCTCGTCTTGGAGAGTTGTGAAAGACAGGGGCCTTAAGAAGACTTTGATAAAGCCGCCTTCAAACGCCATAGCAACCTCTAATTCATTTGACGTTTTGGAGGACGAGTGCTGTGGAGAGACTGTGGATCGCGCAAAAGGGAAAGCAACGAAGAGAAAGGAAGCGCAGGCCCCTCAGAGGGTAAAGGAAGTACCTAAGCAAACATTAGTTGTGGGAGATTCCCAGATAAGGTATTTGGATAGAACGTTTTGTGCTAGAGATAGGGGAAACAGGTTAAGGGTTTGCTATCCCGGAGCTGGCATTGGTGATATTATAAACAACATGAATGATATTATGGCTGGTAATGGGAACAATCCCATTATTTGCATTAGCGTGGGAGGAAATGATGTTGGTCGAGTTAGGAGTGAGGAACTGATTCAGAGGTATAAAACAGCCATAGAGTTAGTTAGGAGCAAGGGAGGAATCCCGATCATATGTGGCATTCTTCCAAGAAAAGGAGTGGGAAATGAATGGATATCGAGGGCACTTGGTGTCAATTGCCGGCTGGAAAGATATTGCAAATCAAATGCAATATCTTTCATAGACAACTGGGAACACTTCTATGGAAGAAATGAAATGTATGCTCGTGATGGGGTGCATCTATCGAGAGCTGGGGTTGTTGCTGTTGCGAACTCGTTAGAAGAAGTGGTTAGAGGTGTTTGTTTGGGTTTAAACTGTTAGTAGATAGAGGTATGGGAATTGATTTGGAGAAAGGAGGTAATAAAAGTATGTGTTTGTGGGAGAAAGGAATTGGCAAAACGACCAGGGAAAGAGAAGGTCCGCAAAATAACAATTCACTTAGGGTATATTACACTAACAGTAGAAGTCTAAGAAATAAAATTAACGAATTAAATGCTCTTGTCTGCACAGAAAAAATAGATATTATTGCACTTACCGAAACGTGGATGAATGTAGAAAATAGAGAACTATTAGCTGAATATCAAATATATGGATTTAAACTATTTCACACAGATAGATATATTAGACGAGGAGGTGGAGTAGCCATATATGTTAGGGACAATTTGAAATGTAGTCTCAAAGAGGGAATCAAAACAGAGCCACACACAGAAACTATTTGGATTGAATTAAACGAAAAAGCTAATAATATTATAATAGGAGTAATATATAGGCCACCAAATTTAGACAGAATGGAAGCAAAGCATCTATGGGATGAAATATCTAGAGCATCTAGATCTAACAGTATTTATGTCATGGGTGACTTTAATTTTAGCGGAATAAACTGGTTGAACAAAACAGGGAATAGTGAAGCAGAAGATTTTCTAGAATTAATTGACGATTGCTTTCTTACGCAACACATTAAGGAACCAACACGGGAAAATAATATTTTAGATTTAGTGTTAACTAACAGGGAAACGCAAATTAATGACATCGAAATAGGGAGTGAGCTAGGGAGCAGTGATCACAAAGAAATCAGATTTAGCATAGAATGGAATAGACCAGTAGGAGAAAATTCTGTTAAAGTGCCAGATTTTCGTAAAGCTGATTTTAATAGCCTAAGAAATTTTTTGGGTCAAATTGATTGGAAAGTCTTGGGTATGGGGTGTGGGCCGGTCTTGGAGCGAGACATGAACCCAGCGATAGGTGACTTAAATGGGGATTTCGATGTGGATTCAATATATAACTTATTTAAGAATATTCTAAACAAAGCACAGGAACGTAGTATACCATACAAATTGAATAGATCGAATACTAATGACCCAAAGTGGATAACAAAGAATTTGAAGAACCTTATAGGTAAAAAGAGAGCTTGGTACAAAAGGATTAAAAATGGGGAGGTCACTTTAGAACAGGAATTCGTACAACTGGTTAGAAATGTTAAAAAAGAGATAAGGAAAGCAAAAAGAAACTATGAAGTTCGCATAGCAGGGCAAGCAAAGACAAATCCTAAAGGGTTTTTTCAGTTATATCGTACTAAGACTAGGGAAAGGATAGGTCCATTAAAAACTGAGACAGGTCAAATAACAGATAGTGATGAAGAGATGAGTAGTATTTTTAATAAATATTTTGTATCTGTATTTACTAAAGAGGAACTTAACAATATGCCTTCAGCCGAACAAGTCTATGTGGGTGGGGACGAGGACAGGTTGACGAGTTTAACAGTTACCAGGGAGGATGTTCTTAAACAAATAGTAAAACTCAAACCAAACAAATCCCCAGGGCCGGATGAAGTGTTTGCCAGGGTGCTTAAAGAATGCAAAGAGGAGCTTTGTGACCCACTGTCAACCATATTTAATAAATCAATAGAGTCAGGCAGAGTGCCAGAGTTTTGGAAAGTTGCTAATGTGATACCAGTTTTTAAGAAAGGAGATAGATCACTTGCGTCTAACTATCGACCAATTAGCCTAACGTCTATTGTGGGAAAGTTACTCGAATCTATAATAGCAAATAAAATTCGTCTTCATCTTGAAAAACATAAATTAATAATTGAGTCGCAACATGGTTTTATAAATGGCCGTTCATGTTTAACAAATTTGTTATCTTTTTATTCTAGCATTGTTGAGGCAGTTGATAGTGGTAAGGATTGCGATGTTGTATACCTTGACTTTAGCAAAGCTTTTGATACAGTGCCACATGAAAGACTGATTAAAAAGATAGAGTCTCATGGTATTGGGGGTGCTATATTAAGCTGGATTAGGGCATGGCTATACCAAAGGAAACAGAGAGTTAGTATAAATGGAATCAAGTCAGAGTGGGAAAATGTTGTAAGTGGAGTGCCTCAAGGCTCTGTCCTGGGACCTCTGTTGTTTATAATATATATAAATGATTTAGATTCAGGTTTGAGTAGCAACATTTGCAAATTTGCCGATGATACGAAAATCGGTAGGGAAATTAATTCGGAGGAGGACTCACTATCACTTCAAGTTGATCTAGATAGGGTTTTGAAATGGTCAAAGGATTGGCAGATGCAGTTTAATGCTGATAAATGTAAAGTTCTGAGGTTAGGTAATGATGATAGAGTTACAAGATACGAGCTAGATGGTGTTGTGATTGCGAAGTCGGATTGCGAAAGGGATCTGGGAGTTATGATTAGTAAGAATTTAAAACAAAAGGATCAATGCATAAATGTTCGTAATAAGGCAAATCGGACACTTGGATTTATTAATCGCAGCGTTAGTAACAAGACACCTGGTGTGGTTCTCAAGCTATATCTTGCTCTAGTTAGGCCCCATTTAGATTATGCAGTTCAGTTTTGGTCGCCATATTATAGAATGGATATAAATTCACTTGAACGTGTCCAGCGTAGGATGACTAAGTTAATTCCCCAAATTAGAAATCTTTCATATGAAGAAAGATTAACAAAGCTTAAGTTGCATTCACTGGAAAGGCGAAGAGTTAGGGGTGACATGATAGAGGTTTACAAGTGGATGAATGGACATAACCGGGGGGATATTAATAGGGTATTAAAAGTATCAACACAGGACAGAACACGAAACAATGGGTATAAATTGGATAAGTTTAGATTTAGGAAAGACTTGGGTAAATACTGGTTCAGTAACAGGGTTGTTGATTTGTGGAACCAATTGCCGCGTAACATTGTGGAGGTGGGGTCCCTCGATTGTTTCAAGCACGGGTTGGACAAGTATATGAGTGGGATTGGGTGGTTATAGAATAGGAGCTGCCTCGTATGGGCCAATAGGCCTTCTGCAGTTACCTTTGTTCTTATGTTCTTATTCATCCACTTGTAAACCTCTATCATGTCACCCCTAACTCTTCGCCTTTCCAGTGAATGCAACTTAGGCTTTGTTAATCTCTCTTCATATGAAAGATTTCTAATTTGGGGAATTAACTTAGTCATCCTACGTTGGACACGTTCAAGTGAATTTATTTCCATTCTATAATACGGCGACCAAAACTGAACTGCATAATCTAAATGGGGCCTAACTAGAGCAAGATATAGCTTAAGAACCACACCAGGTGTCTTGTTACTAATGCTTCGATTAATAAATCCCAGTGTCCTATTCGCCTTATTACGAACATTCATGCATTGATCCTTTTGTTTTAAATTCTTACTAATCATAACTCCCAGATCCCTTTCGCAATCTCAACACCATCTAGCTCGTATCTTGTAACTCTATCATCATTACCTAGCCTCAGAACTTTACATTTATCAGCATTAAACTGCATTTGCTAATCCTTTGACCATTTCAAAACCAACTTGAAGTGATAGTAAGTCCTCCTCCGAATTAATTTCCCTACCGATTTTCGTATCATCGGCAAATTTGCAAATGTTGCTACTCAAACCTGAATCTAAATCATTTATATATATTATAAACAACAGAGGTCCCAGGACAGAGCCCTGAGGTACTCCACTAACAACATTATCCCACTCTGACTTAACCCCATTTATACTAACTCTCTCTGTTGCCTTTGGAATAGCCATGCCCTAATCCAACTTAATATAGCACCCCCAATACCATGAGCTTCTATTTTTTTAATTAGTCTTTCATGTGGCACTGTATCAAAAGCTTTGCTAAAGTCAAGGTACACAACATCACAATCCTTACCACTATCAACTGCCTCAACAATGCTGGAAAAAAAAGTTAGCAAATTTGTTAAACATGAACGGCCATTTGTAAAACCATGTTGCGACTCATTTATTAATTTATGTTTTTCAAGATGGAGACGAATTGTATTTGCAATTATTGATTCAAGTAACTTTCCCACAATAGACGTTAGGCTAATTAGCCGATAGTTTGACGCAAGTGATCTATCTCCTTTCTTAAAAATTGGTACCACATTAGCTACCTTCCATGACTCTGGCACTCTGCCTGACTCTATTGATTTATTAAATATGGTAGACAGTGGCTCGGAAAGCTCCTCTTCGCATTCTTTAAGCACCCTGGCAAACACTTCATCCGGCCCTGGGGATTTGTTTGGTTTTAGTTTTACTAATTGTTTAATTACATCCTCCCTGGTAACTGCTAAACTAGTCAACCTGTCCTCATCCCCACCCACATAGACTTGTTCGACTGAAGGCATATTGTTAAGTTCTTCTTTAGTAAATACAGATATAAAATATTTGTTAAAAATACTACTCATCTCCTTATCATTATCCGTTATTTGACCTGTCTCAGATTTTAATGGACCTATCCTTCCCCTAGTCTTAGTTCGATATAACTGAAAAAACCCTTTAGGATTTGACTTTGCTTGCTCTGCTATGCGAACTTCATAGTTTCTTTTTGCTTTCCTAATCTCTTTTTTAACATTTCTAACCAGTTTTATGAATTCCTGTTTTAAACTGACTTCCCCATTCTTGATCCTTTTGTACCAAGCTCTCTTTTTACCTATAAGGTTCTTTAAATTATTTGTTATCCACTTTGGGTCATTAGTATTCGATCTATTCAATTTGTATGGTATACTACGTTCCGTTGCTTTGTTTAGAATATTCTTAAATAAGTTATATATTAAATCAACATCGAAATCCTCTTTTACGTCACCTGTCGCTGGGTTCATGTCTCGCTCCAAGACCGGCCCACACCCGATACCCAAGACTTTCCAATCTATTTGACCCCAAAAATTTCTTAGGCTATTAAAATCAGCTTTTCGAAAATCTGGCACTTTAACAGAATTTTTTCCTACAGGTCTATTCCATTCTATGCTAAATCTGATTACTTTGTGATCACTGTTCCCTAGCTCACTCCCTATTTCGATGTCATTAATTTGTGTTTCCCTGTTAGTTAACACTAAATCTAAAATATTATTTTCCTGCGTTGGTTCCTTAATGTGTTGCGTAAGAAAGCAATCGTCAATTAATTCTAGAAAATCTTCTGCTTCACTATTCCCTGTTTTGTTCACCCAGTTTATTCCACTAAAATTAAAGTCACCCATGACATAAATACTGTTAGATCTAGATGCTCTAGATATTTCATCCCATAGCCATAACTTTCATCCCATTTAATGAAGCCATAACGTTTGGAGTTATAAATATTTTGCATATAAATTTGGCACATATTTGGATGGCCCCCATTCAAAAAATGTTTTACAGTAAACTATACTCTTGAACAATATTTTCCTCACTGGCAATTGAAAGTTATATGCCATTATATGCCAAATATAATATGCATTATATTGGTAATCATTGATGAGTATCTCTTAACTTCTTGTTTTGTAACTAGGCAAATTCTATTTTCAATTTTTCATAATCGTGTTTCTTGTTACAGTAATTGTTTTATTAACACTTTGGCGCACTGTACAGTATGCCACTTGTGGGCCAGGGGTTGTTTAATCTTTTGGCAGTTAGTTACTTAGTGAGGAGAGGACTCAAGATGGCTCAAAATGCTCAGAATACTCACACAAATTTATATGAATGTAATATTTTGGAATCTTATAAAACAAAAATTGTATGACTAAAAATTCTCCTTCTTTCCCATCAACAGGTCTTCCTCACTGGGCTTGCTCGGCTTTTGTGTTTCTGTGAGGGTGCCATCATCGTTTACCCTTCAAGACTGACTCATGCTGGCATTGCATTTGTGGACTTCCCTTCACAGTAAACAGTCCTTCTCCATATGGTGATTGTCCAGGGCAAGCAGGGTGTGACTGCCATCTTGGAGAAGCAGGGTCTTTTAATATGAAGAATCTTCCGTCTTCCCTACTTACGCCAGCTTGTGCCAGCCTTGCATTCTTGTTACTTCATGGCCCTTGGGCCTTTTTTATTTATTTTACCTAATAATTTTTTTTATTAATACCCGTGTTTCACAAGAGATCCTTAACATTTTAAGCACCAATTGTATTGACTAATGTACGTCTTGTAACCTTTAAGACATAGATAGACAAGACATAGATAAATGAGTGAATAACACTGAGTGACTAGGTTAGGGCGAGGAACATAGTACAGTGTCTGACTTTGGAAGAATGCCTACTGTTTTAGAAACCTTATTGCTATGATCATAATCGTTTTGGTTAAAAAGCATTTGTTGTCACTCCTACACTGTGGCTTGTTGAGCTTGAAACCTTTGCTCCTTGTTCGTGTTACATCTGACCTTTTGAAGAAATTGTGTGAATCAATATCCTCCAAATTGTTCAGTATTTTAAAGGTTTCGCTCTATTACTCTCTCATTTGCATATATCTAAGCATATAGATTGATATAGATTTTTTATTCAGGTAAAGGTACATACATTGCAGATGAGTTACAAAGAGAAAGACAATGGCTAGAGTTCACTAGCTCTATTGGAAGAGAAACGTCTGCAAGACAAGTGTGGGCAAAAATTCAGGTAGCTAAGGGGAGCAGAGCCCGGCCTGCGGCTCACAACGACCCCCAACGGCTTCATTTTGTATCTTCTCCAACTTGCCCATCCTACCTTTACCAAAACAAGAAATGACAGGTGCAGCATAATCAATAAGAAATCTTACAGTACTCAAGTACATCATTCGTAGCACAGGGACTCCCACTCCTTTCCACAGCATGCCAAGGCCTTCAGAGGTTGTAATTTCTTCCGACATTGACCCAACAGTCTGTTCATCTCAGTTTCCAAACTCTCATGGGTATATCCAACATATATGCCTAAATATTTATATATATATTAACTCTCTATATTTTTACCGTTTATTTCCAATATAATGGGCCTCCGACTTCTACATTCAAACTTTAGTTTTGTCTTCATTAACCACCAGTCCCATGTGGTGACACAGGTTTCCGAAATTGTCCAACACTGTTTGAACCTTTGAAATATCTTTGCCCTGAAACAAAATATCATCGGCATATATGATTGGAGTTACCCAATTTGAGTATTTCTCAGATGCTATCTTATTCATTAGTACATTAAACAGGGTGAGACTCAACACTCCTCCCTGAGGTGTGCAGAGTTCTTGACCTTGATACCTTGAACCATACAACCTTGATACCACACCTGAGCCTTCCTTTCCTGAAGATAATCCCCTATCCAGCGCAATAATCTCCCTTCAACACCAAGACCAGCTAATTCATATAAAATAACCTCTTTGTTGGCTTTATCAAAAGCTCCTTATAAATCAATAAAAATTCTATAATAATCATTACCATTAGCTAGACATTTAATAATACAATCAGAGGTACTTTTTCCTCTGAGGAACCCGAAAAATTATTAGACAGCTGATCACCTATTATATACAAAAGTTTATTTAAAATGATCCTCTCCATCATTTTACAAAAACACGAGGTTAAAGACACAGGTCTGTACTCTCCATTGGCTCTAGGGATAAGGATGATCATAGTTTTTTTCATTTACTGGGAATATTGCCCTCTTTATAACTAATATTAAAGAGGTCTAACAGCGGGCTTTTCGTCATAATGGCAAGTTCATTAAGTATTTCATAAGTTACTCCATCCTCCCCAGGGGCGGTAGATTTCCCAACTTTAATCGCCGTTATTAGTTCTTCTCTGGTAATACCTGTGCAAGTGACATCACCACTGTTACCAGCTGTAAGTATAAAATCCGTTCTTAGATCTTTCCAAGAATCTAATGACTCTTGTTACAGCAGGTAATGAACTAAGTTTGGCAGCTTCCGCCCATTTATTTACGGAAACCATTTGCAATTCCTTACGGGTCAGGATGTGCAACAAAATTATGCTTTTTACCCCTTATTTTATTTACGTCTTGCCAGATTTCCTTCAAGTTTCTGTTACTCCCAACTTTCTCTGCAAACTCCTGCCAATACTTGCTCCTAATTTCCTTTCTCTTCTCCCCACACTTTTCTGGGGGGATGCTTTTCTATACCAGATGTTTTCCGGTTCGTTAATCCATTAACGTTCCAAGATAATATTATCAATCTACTTTCATCCATGATTAATAATAAAACTACCTTTGCCCTGTCCGTCACATTCCATGAGATACGAGAGTACCTTAGAAACTTCCTTCCAACTCCCTAATATTTTTTCTTTCTCCTCACTTGCACAACTACTACTAACATCGAAGGTAATAGTATTCATATCTATTTTCTTTGTTATTTCTGTATACCTTTTTACTTTAACGAAGGTACCCCCCAGGTGTAGGGAGGAATGATCTTTTCCAGGTATATTTTGAAAATCAGCACAGTTTTACCACGTACCGCTTCGGTGAGTAGGCGGTTCCATGAGTTAATAACTCTGTGGTGTGAAAAAGTATCTCCTGTAACTGGTAACTGGCTATTCAGACGAAGGACTTCGGGTAGATGTAGTTTACATGGACCTGAACAACGGTCGTAGTCTGCTGTCTGCTCTGTGTCGAAGCTGTAGCGTCTTGGGTCAATTAGAACTGTACACGCCGAGTGCTACATTCTTGACTGGAGATTGTACTGTGTGCTATTCGATTGATTGATGAAGATTAAGCCACCCAAGAGGTGACACGGGCATGAATAGACCGTAATGTGCTATTCTCAAGTCGCTTGCTTATGTATGGTGACGACACCTCACAGTAAGATATAGAAGGGTGGAAAATCGTTACCTGTAAATAGGGATAGGATTAATGCTTGTGTAATTAGTTATGCCATTATGATGATGAGATAATGGAGTATAAGGATTACTCGATCACTACATCACCTTCAACTATTACTAGGGGAACTATTCCATGGTCCAGCGATTTTCTGAAAAGGAGTTTCACTGGCAAGCATAGTGAATTAAGAGCATAAGAATAAAGGTAACTGCAGAAGGCCTATTGGCCCATACGAGGCAGCTCCTATCTATAACCACCCAAACCCACTGATATACATGTCCAACCCACGCTTGAAACAATCGAGGGACCCCACCTCCACCACGTTACGCGGTAATTGGTTCCACAAATCAACAACCCTGTTACCAAACCAGTATTTACCAAAGTCTTTCCTAAATCTAAACTTATCCAATTTATACCCATTGTTTTGTGTTCTGTCTTGTGTTGATACTTTTAATACCCTACTAATATCCCCTTTGTTATGTCCATTCATTCACTTGTAAACCTCTATCATATTACCCCTAACTCTTCGCTTTTCCAGTGAATGCAATTTAAGCTTTGTTAATCTTTCTTCATATAAAAGATTTCTAATTTGGAGAATTAACTTAGTCATCCTACTCTAGACACGTTCAAGTGAATTTATATCCATTCTATAATATGGCGACCAAAACTGAACTGCATAATGTAAATGGGGCCTAACCAGAGCAAGATATAGCTGAAGAACCACACCAGGTGTCTTGTTACTAACGCTTCGATTAATAAATCCCAGTGTCCTATTTGCCTTATTACGAGCATTCATGCATTGATCCTTTTGTTTTAAATTCTTACTAATCATAACTCCCAGATCCCTTTCACAATCTCAACACCATCTAGCTCGTATCTTGTAACTATTATCATTACCTAGTCTCAAAACTTTACATTTATCACCATTAAACTGCTTCTGTCAATCTTTTGACCATTTCAAAACCCTATTTAGATCAACTTGAAGTGATAGTGAGTCTTCTTCCGTGTTAATTTCCCTGCCTATTTTTGTATCATCTGCAAATTTGCAAATGTTGCTACTCAACATAAGAACACAAGAACACAAGAACAAAGGCAACTGCAGAAGGCCCACCGGCCCATACGAGGCAGCTCCTACCTACAACCACCCAATTAATTTGCCAGTTCCTTTACGACTTGGGACTTAAATCCATTTACACTTTGGGCTTTTGAGTCTTTTAGTTTGTCAATGCTCTTCCTGATTGTGTCACGTGTAATTAGTATTTCTCTTAATTCATTCTCTTTAACTCCAACAAACATTTGTGTTGGTGATGGGATGTCATTCAAGTTTTCTAGTGTGAACACTGATGTTAGGTATTCATTGAGAGTGTTTGCCGCCCTTTTATCATACAACTTAACATTGTTAGTCTCATCTTTTATGGATCCTACGGAGTCAGTTCTTTGTTTTGGTTTTACTTCGTGTATATTTGCCAGAAACGCTATGCGTATTAGTGGCTTTAGGTATTGTATTTTATTGTATGTTACTGGTGGCAGACTCTTCGTGGAATGGCAGGGGGACAGTAGCAAGGAAGACAACTTTTGCGAAGTATGTGAATTTCCTTAGATCTTCAATCAATGTTTCTAAAGACACTGAAGCTTCTTAATATCGCAAATTCTAGCAAAAACTAATTATTTGTCGATTTTTTTTGGTAAGCAATAAGCATTAATTACCTAATTGTAGCACAAGCTTCTGTTCGCCAATTTTAACCCATTACGGATAATGTACAATATTTATATTCTTAAATTGGTATTTCTCTTAATTCATTCTCTTTAACTCCGACAAACATTTGTGTTGGTGATGGGATGTCATTCAAGTTTTCTAGTGTGAACACTGGTATTAGGTATTTAGGTATTGTATTGCATGTTAGGAGAAAATTCTGTTAAAGTGCCAGATTTTCGAAAAGCTGATTTTAATAGCCTAAGAAATTTTTTGGGTCAAATAGATTGGAAAGTCTTGGGTATGGGGTGTGGGCCGGTCTTGGAGCGAGACATGAACCCAGCGACAGGTGACGTAAAAGGGGATTTCGATGTGGATTTAATATATAACTTATTTAAGAATATTCTATACAAAGCACAGGAACGTAGTTTACCATTCAAATTGAATAGATCGAATACTAATGACCCAAAGTGGATAACAAATAATTTAAAGAACCTTATAGGTAAAAAGAGAGCTTGGTACAAAAGGATTAGGAATGGGGAAGTCAGTTTAGAACAGGAATTCATACAAGTGGTTAGAAATGTTAAAAAAGAGATTAAGAAAGCAAAAAGAAACTGTAAAGTTCGCATAGCAGAGCAAGCAAAGTCAAATCCTAAAGATTTTTTTCAGTTATATCGAACTAAGACTAGGGAAAGGATAGGTCCATTAACATCTGAGACAGGTCAAATAACAGATAATGACAAGGAGATGAGGCAAATATAAGCATTCACTGGTATCTTACCTGGATTGCCAGTGAGAAGTAAGGCTCCTGTGTAATCGACACCAATGGTCTCAAAGGGACGAAGATGAACTACTCTTTCTTCAGGGAGTGGTGGAGGTCCTGGGTAAGGACACACTCGAGCGTCGTGTCTTTTGCAGATCACACAGAATTTAGTAATTGATTTGACGGTTTGACGACCTTGAGGAAGCCAGTATTTCTGTCTAAGGTCGGTGAGAGTGTCTAACACTCCACCATGCAAAGTACCATATTGATGGTGATGTAAAACTAGAAGTTTGGTAATGATGTGGTGACGTGGTAGAAGGATCGGATTTTTTGTATCCAGATCAATTTTGGCAGGAAGCAGACGTCCTCCACACCTTAATATATTATGAGTGTTGGCATCATACCAGATACCTAGAGACTTATGTAATTTATCTGGAAGATTTTCATATTCACTACCATATGTCTCTTGCTGTGCACGTTTGATTCAGTAGAGGATAGGATTGGGAAACTTATGTCTGATTCCTATCTTAGCAAGAAAGTCAAACACATGTGCTGTCACTCTTAATAACTTACTTAAGTTAGAATAATGGTGAGGATCAATAGCTAAGATTCGATGAGGTTCTGGTTCTTTCATGGGAGTGGTGATATTGGTCACTATGACTTGTGGCTTTTGTTTGGGCCACTGACCACCAACAAGCCATGAAGGTCCATTAAACCACATCGAAGACTTGATAAGTTGTTTTAGTGTTAATCCTCGAGATAAATAATCTGCAGGATTGTCCTTAGTAGGAACATGTCTGAATTTATATCTAGCAGATAATTCATGAATTTCCCTAACACGATTACTGACGTAGGGAGTTTTATTGTTGTTGTTTCTTACCCATTGTAAGACTGCCTCATTGTCTGACCACACGACGATTTCACCAAAGTGGATATTATTGAGTGTCCCGGCCAGGCAATGAGCCAATCTGACTCCCACCAGCAATGCAGTCAACTCCATTTGAGGTAAAGATCTCTTCTTAATGGGAGCAACTCTTGATTTAGATGTGAGCAAAATTGATTGTGCACTATTAACTAAGTAGGCTACAGCGCCATACGCTTTGCCAGAGGCATCGCAAAAAACGTGCAAATTTGTGGGCAAGTTTTGTCCTGAAGCATTACGAGGAAATTTCAAAACACCTAATTGATTGAAATCCGTTGTATCTGCCATTTATCTTGCAACTCAATTGGCAACGGATCATCCCATCCCATATGTTTCTGCCAGCATTCCTGCATTAGGAGTTTGCCCTTTATTAATATAGGACTAAGTAAGCCTAAAGGGTCAAATGATTGACTGACATACGAGAGTAATTTTCTCATGGTAAGGGATGAATTATCGGTTTGTACTGACTTGACATTAATCTCGTCAGTACTTGTGTTCCATTCCACACCCAGAACTTTTGATTGATTAGGTACCTGATAACCTGGAAACTCTTTCTCGATTAACTGGTTTAATGATTTATTATTTGAGGCCCATGATTGTAGTGGCATATTGGCTCCTAATAACTCACGGTTAGCCTCATGGTAGATTTCTACCAAATTGGATTGATCATTTGTAGTTCCCTGGAAATTATCGACATACAAGTTGTCACTGATTTCTGCCTTATAAGGGCTATTTGACTTCCTCAAATGTGTATCTAATGTTGCTTGAAGTAGAAACGGGGAGGAAGTCGCTCCGAATAGCACTGAGGCAAAACGATAAGTTATGATATCACTGTTAGGATCCAGTGGGTCCTTAATCCAGAGAAACTTGGTGTAATTACGATCCTCCTCTTGTAAACCTACTCTAAGGAAAGTTTTACTGATATCAGCAGTATAAGCAAAAATACCAGTACGGAATCGTAATAACACATCATGAAGCCTTTGTGTTAGGCTAGGTCCCGTTTGGAGACATTCCTTCAAAGACACGCTGTTTGGCTTCACTTTAGCACTACAGTTGAAGACAATACGTATTGGTATTGTCAATGAATCTTTCACCACAGCGTGATGGGGTAAATAGTGACCTATTTTCCGGTCAACATTATAAACAACTTTGATAAATTTACTGTTGAGTTGTTGTTGGATTAGTTGATGATACATGTTCAGTTTGTCTGGCTGCTTCTTCAGTCGTGTTAATTGAGACTGTAATTGTGAGGCTGCCATGAAATAATTAACTGGAAGTTGTGGATGATTCAACTTTCATGGGAGTCTCACCCAGTATTGTTTATCTTTATAGACAACTGTATCCAGGTATTGCTGGTAAGTTCACATATCATCAGAGCTTGGTTGTTCAGGGACAATACCTAAAGTGTCTAAATCCCACAGACGATGTACAGGTGGATCAGACTCAATATCTTCAGATATTTCTCTGAAATGTAGGGGTGACTGTTCCAAGCCTAGTCACGCCACTATTGTATTGTTAGATTGTTGGTTGGTTGACACTGTTTTTTGTTGGAAAAGCACCGGTCCAGTAAGCAACTTGCCTCCAGCAGATGACAACAAATTCATTCCGTGTTGTCTGGTGCATCCCGTTATAAATTTATAATAATGGTCAGCGCCTATAAGTATACCAACATCAGTGAGGCAGTCAGAATTTATTTTGTAATCTGCTAGCCTCATGCGGTTTCGTTTAAGATATTTCGCAGTGCGAGCTAATCCTGTGACCTGCAGGTCTGTAGGAAGTTTGTCTACTACTACCGCTTGTATTGGACTAGTGGAAGATCCAAGTCTCACTAATACCTTAACTACTTGGTATTCACGAGGTCCACTATTAGTCAAAAAACCAGAAATATTCAATCTCAAACTTTTGGCAGGTTTTAATTTTAACTGCTCGACTAATTGTTGTGTAATGAAGGTTTTCTGTGATCCTTGATCAAAAAGACCTCTAGTGTTAACTCTAGATTTCCTGTTAATTAATCTAAGTTGAGCTGTAGGCAGAGTGGTATTATTGCCTGACTCAGTAGCAAGTACATTTATTTCTTGATGTACCTTGCAATATTGTACTGTGGTAGAATTCGTGGAATTCGTCCCAGTTGTCATGGATTGGGTAGAAGTTTTTCTACATAAGGCATAATGATGTATACCTTTGTTGCATCTACTGCATGAACGTAGTTGCACTACACATTTACTGGGATCATGAGAGCCCATGCACTTGGTGCACCTGTGTATTTCTTGTAACCGTTTAATCCTGGTATCAAAGTTAGGATAAACAGTGCATTGGTAGGTGGCATGTTCTTGACTACAGAACAGACACCTTATCTCTCTGGATGACTTTGTTCCTTTAGTAGACAAGTCATTGGTTACACCAGAAGGAGATACTGAATACATACCTACATTACCACTCCCTTTTCCAGTGGATTGAGCAGTCCTAGGTTTAAATTTATTAGACTTATTTAAACTCGTTTTGGGTTTGACTGAAGTGTCAATATGAGCTGAGTTACGATGGGAGTTAGTAGAAAAGTTTGAAACACTTTTCCCATCTTGGTTGGCTCTTTGTCTTTCGACTAAGGTATGTAGACCTTCTGTAATTTATTTCAAGGTCAGAAAGGTTTTATTGTACATAGTACACAATTTATCTAAGGTTTCTCTTGGCAATTTTCGCCTAACAACTACTTTGGTCATCCATTCAGCTGTCTGAATTTGGACTTTAAGGCTTAAGGCCTTGAGTAAAGATTCTAACTCTAGCCTGAAAGTTTGGAGAGGATCTGTAGTATTATTAGCAGATGGTAAATCTAGTAATTTTTGAACTAAGACAGTAATAGTTCTCTCCTTGTTATCGTAGTTGGTTTTGAGCAATTGAACAGCTAGGGTGTAACCATCACTGGTCAGTGTTTTATTAGAGATTACTTTCAAGGCTTCATTTCGTAACAAGCCTTGTAAATAAGTGAATTTGGTTGTTTGAGGAATGTTGACTTTAGAGTCTACTGCATCCACGAATTTACTCCAGAAATCATCCCAACTTTCATTCTCGTTACCAGAGAATGTGGGTATGTTGATTTGAGGTAATTTGACATCAGGATCTGTATGTGTAGTAGAAGTTATTGTTAATTAGTTTTTAGCAATTTGCTTTTTAAAGGGTTGAAGCTTAACCTGTATATCATCTTCATACTTGGCTAAGTCATTTACAACATCCTCAAGTTCACTATTACCTATAGAAGTTGAGTGAAGTTCTGTCAAATACAGATTCATATGTTGCTTAATATGGGCGAATTTGCTTTCAGCAACTTGAAGTAAATCTTCTAATTCTAAGTAGTCAACAGGTGACTGTTGTGACAGATTTTGACATTTAGTAATCTGTCGGGTCAAATGACCTTTCAGACCGATAAGGGTCCTTTTCATCTTCTCAGCCGTTTCCATTATGGTGGGTAAAGGCTGGTTTGACAGTAAATAGTTGTTACTGAGATAACTGGGATATTGACTCATTCAATGGAGTTCAATATCAATAATAATAGCCTAATATATTTGAATAGACTACACTGCCTCTTTCAGAGGTTAATTTACCTACCTAACAAGAAATAACTAATTATTCTGAGTAGTGCTTGAACTTCACCATTAACTTTCGTCCGGTTAGCTCATCTTTATCACCATTAGATGTAATGGTGATCATTCAGCAGCACTCAAAATGTATACACACAAAATAATGAGTACAAGAAGAAATAATATGGATATACTCTAATCAGAGTTATCTTAAGGTTTAATCCCACCCTTGATAGGGTCAGTACAAATGAATAATATATGTACTACTAACTAGCTCAAGCCTAGTCGTGAGAATTTCTACCTAAGAAACTACAAATTTATTTAGTCTGTGTTTGTGCCAAATTCAGCACAATCACAGCCTAAATTCCTACCTAATAAAGGTTGGCAAAGATTATTGTGGTGCAGTAATGTGAATATATAGTTGTGCTGTATTTTTTTTTTTTTTGGATAATATAGTTTATATAAATGTGCCACTTGCACACACAAGTGAAAAACAATTATGTACAGTTAATTTTGGCTTGCTAGCCACAGCCGTTTGTGATAATTCATTGTGTTGATCATTTTGTCAACTACATGTGACCTAGACTCGCCTGACAGGCGTACACCATCTCTTGCCAGGTTTTGCCTGTATGGTCTGGCTGTAAATTGGATATAAGTGGCATCCAATCGTACTCGTTTTTTCAGCCTGAAGTTTATGTATTTGGCAGCTCTTTGGTAATATTCCGGTGTTACTCCCCAACGATTATCATTACTCAGTTGGCGAGGTTCCACTAATGTGAATACTACCGAATTGCTGATGAGTTTAAATGAAGAAATTATGGTTTTAAGGTGATTAATCACCTCAGCTGGATGACGAGTAGGATGGATGTCATTACCACCTAAATAAATAATGGTTAGATGGTGAGGCCACTCTAACGCAGGTGTTAGTGTGGAATTGTTATAAAAGTTATGAGCTGTTGCTCCTGGTGACCTGAAGATTCTTACTTCAGTATGAGGTATAGGTCTAAGTGTTGTGGGTAATTGACTGTGTCCCACGAGTGCTACCTTATACATGAGGTATAAGTTGCAATGAATTGGTGTGAATTAGGCTAACCTGTGTGTTACGCTGTCGGTAGACACGATTAATTAATGGGGTTAGTCTAGACAACTTCACACGGTGATTAGTTATTACTAATTAGTATGTATATATTTTTATTTATGTTTATCCGGTTCGATAAGGACCATAATGTGGGATTTCTGGGCTTGACTCAATTTATTTAATTATTAAATTAATGAAATTAATTACAAAGGACCACCCACTTTTAAGAAAAGAGGGAAACTAATAAAACGTGATCATTAGAAACACAAAGAAGAACCAGTGTCTATGGCTAAATATTAGATAGCATAATCACTTAAAAAATTAATGGGCTGTATGGTTAATTAACTAAAGTCAGAGCCTCAAACACCTACATTGGGGGGTATAGCTAGAACTTCATATACGTCTAGGAACTAGTGTGGTTCGTACACCAGTTCATTATTTGATAAATAATATTATGACCAAATATTAAAGAATCAATAGGCGATTACCAATGGAAATTATAAAGATTATTAGCATTAGAAAGCAATCATCTAAATAAACACATTATCTCCAGTGTACATGACGAGTATTCAATTAGATAGAATCATGAACAAATAACAAAAATTGGAGTAATTAAATGTGTACAAAAAGTCTTAGCTTTAAGACGATTTCTATGACGTCATTCACGCCTCGTCCTCGTGATCTCAGGAATTCCTCGTAGAAGCCATTAGAGGTGAATAACATGAATGTAGGTAACAGCTCGTTGACTCCTCACATACGAGCTGTAATTTAAGGGATATTAAGTAGCATTGAACTAGGCTACTTAAATCTCAATATTCATGAAATATAAAATTAAAATTAGTGCAGTACTAACGTTGAATTTTTTGTAGTTGTTCGATATAACGACAGGCTGCCCACGACATATACAATCTCTAATGATGTATCAAAAAAGAACTATATAATTATCGAAAGGTGCAAATTATGCTGAAGCCTGCTGGTATCGCATCTCAGTCTCAAACTTCCACAATGTCCTACACGTGGTTGAGAGCTTGGCTGGAATATCGACGCGTTATTAGTTGAACGAGCACTGCAGATCACGTTGAACAATAATAATTCATTCTGGGTTGAGTATCAGTGTAATTCTTGCTGATAATCTCAACGTCACGTGTCTCAGACGCCACGACTTTTGTTGCTCAATTCCGCAACACGAGTACACCACACACACCCACAATGGCGTCTCTCATCCCTCTTCAACCCGCGTCCCGCATTCACCACAGAAATTATTTATCACGAATAATATTATTTCGCGCAATTGTGGCTGAAAGACTTTAATAAAGACTGGGTTGTAATTCTAGGGATTTAAATATCATTACTTTCTCGTCTTATGGTGGTAAACAAGAAATGGAGAAGATTTTAGTTTTCTCCATGGCATTCACGCGTGACGGTAAATTTCTTACTTGATAACAATTGTAACTAAAAACTCTCGATTTAGAATTATCTGGGAGTTATGTTATTCATAAATAATTATCACACGGAATACTGATGATTTTAGAGAATCACATTCAATTCTCTAACACACTGGTTATAAATGTGTTTAACGAGATATAATCTGACGCAATACTGGTGCTTGGTTTCGTAAGAATTCCAGTATCCATATGCAGATATAATGGTTAGCTTATGTGAACATTACTGTTAGTAAGTTTTAGTAACTACTGTAATTAGTATATTTTAATACTGATTTATTATAATACAATAGTATTGTATTAGTGTTGGAAATTTCCAACAGGGTAGGAAGGACTGGTCATGTTTAAAAGCAAGGCAAGGTTAGGCTAGGCAAGACTAGGTAAGGGTATACTGGGATAGGCTTGGCTACTGTAGGCTAGGAAGAGGTAAACTAGGATAAGCAAGGCTGTGCAAGCACTATGCACAGCTAGAATGAACTATGCTAAGATGGTTTAAGCCGGGCTAGGTTAGGATAAGCTGGGCCATGATTGACCAGTGGAGTCTAATGGTCTAACCTTCTAGCTAGTTTGCTGACCTAAGAGTGTAAATACCTAGCCCCTAACCTGAGATATATACAAGAGTTGTTACATTCTTGTATGCGTAGTGTTTCGGGCAGGTCCCTGGAATACGATCCCCGCCTCGAAGAATCATTTTTTCATCCAAAAACACATTTTACTGTTGCGTTAAACAGAGGCTACAGTTAAGGATTTGCGCCCAGTAAATCCTCCCCGGCCAGGATACGAACCCATGACATAGCGCTCGCGGAATGCCAGGCGAGTGTCCTACCACTACACCACCTGCTGCAATATTATTATACAAGAAATATTAGTTATTATAATCTGTTACGGCCCTCTCGGGTCGCAACTGGGTTCTTACTCTGATGTTGTTAGAGGAAGGGTATCCGGCCCCAAGCCAGTAGTGGCTTTCAAGGGATGTGATCCGTAACGCAAGTAAATTAAAAGGGGAAGGGAAATAAAGTCAAAAACTTAATATAATATAATGACCGCCACCAATAAATAATATATAAAAAGATTACATGGGGGAAGGGGTATAAACACTTATTTACACTGTCGTCTTCTTCTGAAGACTCTGGATCCTCTCGGTGTCAAGCCCTCGGTGCTCTCATGGCCTCACGATGAATTCTTCAAGAAGCTGAGTCTACCTCGGCCACAGGCTAGCCAAAACGCAGTTCCACTGGGGGCACCGCTGTGGAGGCCGTCAACCACAAGTCCAGCAGACTGCTGGCAGGTTCCGGATCAGCAACGCTGGTCAGGCCACTCCACGAGCGATACTAGGGTTGCACCCTAGTCAGGAGCCTCGTGTGATACCACAGATCACTCTCCTGTCCACAATACCCCAGTGGTCAATCGTCTCCACCAGTCAGTCCCGGGTATGACAATCCTCAACTGCCGCTTCACAGGCAGGGTAACACCACAGTGTTCATCCGGGAGGCGACTCACAGCTGCTGCAGCAAAACACCTGGTGTCGAGACGGCTGCCTTGGGTAGACTGACTCAACTTCCCTTACAGCAGTCCCAGGTCGACTCTGTAAGCAGACACGTCATCAATAACAGGTACACACTAAAGCACCTCACTTACAGGCTCAGACACAAACGCCCGACATATCCACTCCATAGATGGCGTTGTCGTCTGAGCACCACCTCGCCAGAGGTCAGCAGCGGCTGTGTTGTGAGCTGAACAGGACTGGAAACTGGTCCTCGTAGCCAGTACACCTCGTCCTCACCAGGTGTCGTTGTCCATTTGGAGGGGGTTTCGGGAGCTGACCCACAGATGGCGCGGTCGTCACTGCTCCGTGCTCGGACGCTGGATTCGGGTTCGTAACATAATCGTAAATACTAAATACCTGGATAACACAGGTGGCCTGTTGTTGTGTTGATTTAGGGGTGAAGATCGTGGGATCGGGTGCAAGCCACCTGCACCATGCTTTCTAAGGCGTCCATCTCATAACAAAAACAAATCCGTGCATTCATACACAAACAGAGACCCTGTGCTTATTCGAATACTTGCAATTCTTTTACTTAAAATAATAACAATTAGATTAATAATAATTAACATAATTTTTACTCAAGATTCACAAAAATCATTAATGCTATTTTAAAAGAAAATTTAAAAGACATCTAAAAACAGGTATACAGACTTTGTGTGATATTTTATTCAACATTATATATTAATAGAATGTTGTAACTATTACTTGTAAATATTAGGTAGTTGCCAGCTACGTATATCGCACATAAACGTTGCAAAAAGATTTTAGATTGAATTAACACATTACACATTTATGGAGTAATTAACAACAAAACAATCTTTATTTTCATTGCAGAACATATATCAGAGCATACTAGTGACTCATACATTTAAAATAGTGTGATTTTTAAACAATTCGGTTGTAAACCCGCAGAACCGCCTACCCACAAAACCGCCTGAAATAATTCATTATTTTAAATTCCATATATAATCATTAATAATTTTCGGCAGCTATCGAGGTTCCCCATAGATAAATTCCTGTACTCTAACAAGATGCTACTTGCTGTTTAAATTTTTGGAAAATCGTAATGACCAGCGACATAAAATATAACAATGAAATAGTAGCTGGTAACTGTAGGTGAACGAAAAATTAAATTCCAAATTGATTAGATGTTTTCCTAAATATAAAGATCGACCTGAAGGAATTTTATGAATTAAGGATTAATTAAGGAAAAAAAAATAGGTAATTTTACTTGAAGAACAGATACCAGAGAATAGTTAGTGAGTACATTTATATTGTATAATGGGAGAAAGCCCCTGGTAGTCGCAGATTAAAATAACCACCTACATTAAATGATAACTAGGAAATAGTATCTGGAAACTTTATCTGAACGAAAACACAATACCAATTTGTTTAGATGTTTTTCTTAATATAAAGATCAACAGTAAGGAATCTTATTCATTATGGACAAATTAACAAAGAAAACGATAATTTTCATTGAGGACCATATATTAGAGCATACATAGTCACTTATATATTAAAAGTATTGTGTATTTTGAACCATTGGGGTTGTAAACAAACAGAACGGCCTACCCGAAAAGTCGTAACATAAAATGTTGCATATGTTTGTTAATTTATTATTTGATAAATGATTATTATTAATTTACGACAACTATAGAGGTTTCCCATTAGTTAAATTACTGTAGTCTGACTAAATGCTACTACAAAACCTATATAAATCCTGGGAAAGTCACAAGGACCAGCGACATTAAAGCATAGAGGGTTAAATAGTAACAGGCAACTGTCGGCGAACGAAAAATTCATTTCCAAATTTATTAGATGTTTTCCTAAATATAAAGATCGATAGGCTGGAATTTTCTGGATTATGGCCTAATTAAGGCAAAAATATATATATTTTTATTTGAAGAACAAATATCAGAGCATAGTCAGTGAGTTATAGAATAATAAGAGTGTGGTATTTCATTGTATAACAAGAGATAGTCCATGGAAGCGATAATAGACGAAGTTTTACACAAAATAACGTCCATAAACAGCCGTAGAGTCAAACGGCAAATGTTGACGTTCTTTTTAAGAGGACAGGTTGAGCAGGTGGCTAGATATCTGCGAGGCACTACACATTAGGTTGACACCAGCAATCAACAGCCAATTATTGCACAACTATATTCTACCCACTTCAAGACTCCGCACCAATATAGAAGCATCAAGAAATATGGGCCAATAGGCCCTTTGCAGTTACTTCCATTCTTCCCTTTAACTTACAAAATATTATACCCATTGTTTCGTGTTCTGCCTTGTGTTGAAAGTTTGTTTTCACCTCATCCAATCATCCAAAACTGTTGGATGATCATCCATCCATCAATCAAATCAATCAAAACATCAATGGATGTTGGATCAAAACATCCAAAATCATCCAAAACACCTCATCCAAAACTGTTGTAACATATCACCTCACCCAAATGCAGGTATAAAATCGAAGCTGTTTTAAACTCTGTTCAGTTATAGTTGTGAGTGTGTAAACTAAAGTCTTTGAAAATGTAATAAGTTTTACAAAACGCGTTGAAGTGTCGCGTCAGACTAGAAATAAAAATTAATTTTGGAGAATTGATTGTTCAGTTACCATCAACAGTGTAAAGAAATATAAGAAACA